>NW_014542169.1:434507-444989 GCF_000741045.1 Vigna radiata var. radiata
TATTACAATGTTTAAGGGAGCACTTGGAATTGCTTGATAAGCATTTTCCCAAGTAACTCAAGTTTGAAAAGCAAAGAGCAATTTACTACAAAGGTTCCGTGATAGAAATGCAAATAGTACAATGAATTAGAGAACTATGTAAGCAAAGCCAAGTGTGGCTACAAAAGGAAAAAAATAAATGCCGAAATGTAACTTGTGAGTGGTGTTTTGCTGATGAAAAGGTGGCTGGACAACCCACTTAAAGTCCTCTTGAAGTCCACTTGAAGCCAAGTTAGCAAGACCTCCACTCCTTAATATGCTACCCCTTTGATAAGGTCCAGCTATATGCTATAATTCCACCAAAAGCTATGATATTCCAGCAGAAAAATTCACAAAACCATGAGTGAAACAGAAGCAACGCTCCAACATATTTTTAATGGAGAAAAATATGACAACACATTTTGGAAGCCAATCAAAGTTGAATTCTAATGAATTTTGGGTTGTAAAACAAAGATAGCACTCAAAAGGATCCTAGGAGAAGGTCTAGAACAGATTAAAAATTCAATAAAAGACTCAAAAATTGATTGAATTCTGTGCAATGCAAACTGTTTGATGAAATCTTAAAACTGTTTGATGAAATGCCACAATGAACTGCAATTATGGTATTTTTCTGATTTTGGAACTTGTAAACTGGATTGCAGGGTTATATATGCTTTTTATGATGGATTTATGCGTGTTTAAGCCTTGGAAGTTAACTGAAACAAGATCCGCCAGCTTTTGCCAATCCAAAATACAAAATAAACTCTGCTGAAAACCCAAACAGCAAGCAAACTGAAAACTGCAGCATGAAAATGAGTGGAAAATGGTGGTTTCAGTGGTAAAATTGAGTGGCAGTGATTTAAATGAGAGAAAGATACCTCCAGCAAATTTTAATCATCATATTCAACTTGTAAAAGCTATGAAACAACCAAGGAAAGAAGTAATGCAGAATTTGACTTGTGCACTTGCCAAAAATAAGCAAAATTTGGTGATTTAGAAGGTATATAGCAGTTTGGCTCAAAATTGACCATATGAACAGTAAAAAACAAATTTCAATTCACCAAAAATGACTCTCTAAGCCATGAAACAGATCCAAAACAGTCAGGATCTCAAAATGAGTGGTGCACTTGAATATTTCAAGCAAAATGATGGTTCAAGATGTGAAATGATGCCTTGGCTGTGAAAAGAGTAATCGGACAGTTCAAACAAGTTTTAAATGTTCAATTAAACATGTTTAAACAGATACAATGCACAGAACCAGTCACAAGCTCGAAATCATATGTTGAGTTGCTAGTTATGCATTAAAAATGGACAAAACAGTAGCAGAAATGATCAATAAAGTGGATTCAAAGCTGGCTAGATCAATAGACGTGTAAGAAAGGCCCTAGGTAACTAGATCTAGCTAGAATATAGCAGCTAGCAGATTTAAATGGACCTAAGACCAATCAAGGAACACTACAGCACGGTGCAAGCTGCCAAAACGGTGACAGTAAAAAAAATACAATGCAGAATCAGACTTGAACACAACTGAACCACTCAAATTCAGATTATGCACTTATCAAGGGTTATATGCATTTGAAAACTGATCAAACACATAAAACAAGCTTATTCACAAGTGCAGAATCAAAAAAATTTGAACTGATATAGGTTGCACCAGATTAAATCCGAATTGAACAGTGATGCAGTCTTTGAAAACAAAATATTTGATGATTCAAGCACTCATTTTGAATTTCCTTGATGCATACAAGTTGCAATCAATTTGAACATAATTGCAATCATCAGACAAACATGTTTGAAGCTTACAATACCAAAATCAGTATGTCAATTAGATTCAAATATGAAAACCCGAGAGATGCAGTTTTAGCAGAGTTGGAATTGAAACGCAGAGAGTACAACTATTAGTTGAAATCATCCAAGCCAGATACGATATCAATGCTTTTCATGATTAATAGAAAGATAGCAACCTCTGGACATACTGAAAACGAAAAAAGAATTGAAAGTTGAACAGAATCAACACTGAAAACAGATTAAAACTGCAATAGAGGGTTGCACATGACCGTGACAGAAACAGAGTGTAAAATTGGATGATGAATTGGACTCAAACAAGTGATATGCACCGATTAAAATGAAAATTGAACACTATAGAACAGTGAACGAACAAAGAATTCACTCAACACAGAAAATACAAAGCAAACAACAATAGAACAGTGGAAACATAACAGAACAACACGACAACAGAGAAAAAATTGGAAGAAGGAGCACTTAGCTCTTGAAGCGTGACTGGAACGACTGGCTCTTGATGCCAAATGATGGAAGCATCCTTGCAATTCCGTCACGAACACTTCCAGAACCAGAGAGATAACAGCGGAATGATGAAGAAGATGAAGTGTGAATTGCACTGAAGGTGTTTGTGAAAATGTCTGGTGAGGTTGGATGAATGTGTTTGGTAGAATTATAGCTCAGGCANCCTTCCAAAGGGGAAANGAGCTATAGNAGGTGCNNGATAACAAAGCACAAGTTCGAACTTGAGAGCAATGGCTGGAATTCAGCAGCATTTCATTACTTAAACTCAAGTTACATCTACAAGTGATGAAGCTCTCTATTTATAGGAGAAGGGGAGCTCTCAAGTGTGCAGTAGAAGCTATCCTAATGTAAACGTGATGGAAATAAAAGGAAGCTTGCAGAGGAAGCTTGTCCAGCAGGCTAGGTGCTCCATCTGAATCACATGCTNAAGNAAGAAGACACTTCACGTCACCGNTGGGNGGTAGGAATCATACCGCTGAGCGCTNGCCGAGGGGGTTCCACCTTTGTCTCCTTTGCTTCCCTTTGCTTGATCACTTCTTTTGGTACTTGGAAGCCTTTATTAATGACCTACAAAAGCAATGTAAAGTTATTTAGTTAGAGATAAACTTGCTAAGACTTTAAGAAGAAAAGATTTAAGTTGTCAATCAACTTCCCTTTCTTAGTCTTAGTGTAAGTTGTTACTTCTTGGATGGGAAGTCCCTTTAGGGGTTGCCATCAGATGTTAGCCTAGGTTAAAATTGCATTGTTTCTTTGAGATTCTTGCACTTTAATTTTTTATACAGCTGCTTTGATTCTGCTCAATATTTAATCTGTTGTTTGCCTGCGATTAGGTATACGCTTAGTTCCCTAATCGGTGTCAATTTTTCGCTTAGTTGATTAGACTCTATGGTGGATGACTGACTAAATTTTTGCATTGCATTCACTTAGTCTATAATTTTGATGACCGAATTAGCCTTCGCTTAGTTGGGTGATTCGTGTCAGATTTGGGTTAGAGTAGTGTGTACTCGTTGTTAATCTGTAATAGGAAGCATAATGATTGAGTTAATGACCAACCGTTTTTATTCTGTGTTTGATTCCATTTTTACCTTTTTGCTTGAATGTGTGTTTTAATTTGATTCATCCGCATTCACAAACCTTTCACAAACCCCCCACTACGTGTTCGACCTAATTCCTGAACCACATTTGGTCCTTGAGAGACGACCTAGGAGTCACTTCCTAGTCTATACTGCATTCTTTTATGCTCATTAAATTTTGCATAGGCGGCGACACCCATCAAAATTTTGGCGCCATTGTCGGGGACCAACAGTTCAGTTTTGAGTTTTGTGTCTGTGTTGTGTTTGTGATAGTGTCGTTTTGTGTTCTTGTGTTGTTTTCTGTGTTTCAAATTTTCTTTGTGCTATTGTTTCATGATTACAGGGTGTTGTGATTTAGTGCATGACTAGAGGAAATCCTGGATTCATACCACCCTTTGATTCTGAGATTGATAGGACTTTTCATAGGTTAGTTAGGCATTCTAGGAATTTGTCTTTAGAGTTTGTTTTTGAGTCTGTTCCATTAGATGTTGTGCATCCCACTGCTGAGTACTTTGTGCATACTACATCCACTGCATCTGTTGCATCTGCACCTGATTCTGATTCTGTTGTTTTTCACACTAAGAACAATATGGCACAACCTCCACCTCGTGAGAGGACTTTTAGGTAGATGGCTGCATGATAAAGGTTCAAAAACAGTTATTTTCATACTTAGTTTTGATATCAAATACACCTTTTTGACTTAGAAACTTGCTTGTTTTTCTTTAGTTTTGTGAATAAAAGAGTTGAGGACATGTTTTATGATTTTATAGTTAAATTCCCTTGATTTTGTAAGTTTTTGGAATGATTTGAAAGAATGGTTGAATTATCAAATGGTTGGAGTGCAGAAAAGTCAAACAAAATGCAGAAACGTCAACCAATCAACCAGAAAAGTCAACCGGTCAACCAGAAAAGTCAATCAGTCAACCAGTTGACCAGAATGCTGAAAAGTTGACCAGAGTGCAGTTGACCAGCGCTGGGCGGTGAAATTGAGCGCCAGGCGGTGCTGCGGCTTGAGGGAAACCGCCCGGCGGTGAAATTAGGCGTCGGGCGGTTGTCAGATGGGCTTGGACTTGTTTTATGTTATTTTTTATGATCTATTTGGGCTTGGGCTTGTTTTATGTCATTTTTATGCCCTATTTAAAGGCCAGAACATCTTAGGGTTTGTATCTTTTGATGGCTTAGGCACATAAACACACTTTTCACCCCTTTGGGGCTAGATTTGGAGATGGTGACAGCTCTCCTTTTCTCCTTTTTAGGGTTTGTACCTCTTTCATTCCATTCTTCACCTAGTTTCTCCATGACAATGGAGAACTAATCTTATTTGTTGCTGGGGAAAGATGTAACCTCTAAACTCTCAAATATTAAAATTCTTATTTTATTTTTATGCTTGCATATGCTTTGATTATCAATTGTTAGGTTTCTCTTCTGCACTTAAAACTTTTATCGTTTAACTCATTCGATAATCGTTGTTTGTCTTTATTGATACGAGAACGTACAATATTGTCATGAACTGGGGGAAATTCCGTGATTAAGCAATACCACCTAGGGATAGGGGTAGGACGATCAATTGTTTTTGCTTCTGTTCTATAATGTGTTATTAATTGCTAGGGGAGGCGAGGGATAGCAAGCCAGTAATTAGTAATAGGCTCTTTTCGTCGAGGGATTGGGTTAAGGGTAGACTAAGAAAGTTGCATAACAATTAGATAATCAAGCAAATAAAGCAAGAGGAGTAAATAAGAGAGAGTGGTTGGGTGAAATTTGAATCCTAGCAACAAATCCATTTCATATCATCACCATCCTTCATCCACTTTTGTCTTTAACCTCAATTGATCAAATTGCATTCATGTTTATTTTTCCGTACTTTGAATTCAAAAACCCCAAAATATTTTGTTCTTATAGTCTTGATTGGTTAAGCAAAAGCACAATAGTTTAGTGCCTCGAGTCTCTTGGGAAAACGATACTTGGACTTACCATTTATTATTACTTGATACGATTTGGTACGCTAGCCAATTTGTTAACATTGCACCTGATTTCGATATTGAAAGCTTGTGTATCCAATATCCTGATGAGGACGTTCCATTTGTTCTCAAGACTGGACTGATCCATTTGTTGCCCAAGTGTCATGGTTTTGCAGGTGAGAGACCACATAAGCATTTGAAGGAATTCCACATTGTTTGTTCCATTATGAAACCGCATGATGTTCCTGAAGAGCACATCTTCTTGAAGGCATTCCCTCATTCATTGGAAAGTGTTGCTAAGGATTGGTTGTAAGGTTTGGCGCCTAGATCCATCACTAGCTGGGATGATCTGAAGAGGCTATTATTGGAGAAAATTTTCCCAGCATCCCGGACCACAACTATCAGAAAAGACATAACTGGGATTGGGTAGCTTGGTGGAGAGAGCTTGTATGAGTATTGGGAGAGATTCAAGACACTTTGTGCAAGCTGTCCCCACCATCAGATACCTGAACAACTCCTTATCCAGTATTTCTATGAGGGTTTGAACAACATGGATCGGGGTATGATTGATACTGCCAGTGGTGGAGCTCTTGGAGACACCACACCTGCTGAGGCCAGACAATTGATTGAGAAGATGGCTTCCAACTCCCAACAGTTTAGCGCCAGGAATGATGCCATTGTGGTAAGGGATATACATGATGTTGTTGCCCAGTCTTTATTAGCTATTGAAAACAAGTTGGAAGACAAGATTGAATCTCTTGCGAAGTTAGTGACATAGTTGGCAACCACCCAGAAACCTACAACTTCATCTGCATCTGTTGCACGACTATGTGCTGTTTGTACTTCTGGTGACCACTACACTTGAGTGATTGAGTGAAACACTTGCTTGATATGAACTGTTAATTTTCATGAGTGCATTTTTAACATCTGTTGTGCAATCTCCGAATTGAAAGCATGCATGCATCTTATTTTGGATTTCACTGAGGATATTGAATTTAGTAGTTTTGTCATGTACTTTGGGATTGTTGCAACATTAGATGGAAGAAGATAAAGCCAAGTTTTGTTTTGTTTTGTTTGCTTGCTTGAGGACAAGCAAAGTTCTAAGTTTGGGGTGTTGATGAAGGTTGAAAAAAAGTTATTTTCATATGTCATTTTATACCTAATTACGCTCTTTACTACTTGGAATGAGCTTAGAATCAAGCAAAACTCAATAAATGAGATTGTAGAGAGTCGAAAGCTGTTTTTATCGATATTATGCTTGTTTTGCATTGTTTTGTAGCTATTTTGAGGAAACGAAGAATGGAGCTGAAGATAAAGGTCCTAGACTCAAGAAAACAGAAGAAAATTGAAGATTTGAAGAGTCGACGCACCGCCCGGTGACAACTTACACCACTGGGCGGTCCAGGGCGAGGAGTAGACACTGGCGTTGGCGTTGGGTGATTTTGAGGGAAACCGCCGGGCGGTGACGATTGCCGCCGGGTGGTGGTCCGTTGGGCTTGGGCCTGTTTTCTGCTGCGCTCCTCACCTATAAATACCCCTACTGCGAGTTTAGAGTCATTCTTTTGACAGGGGAGGACGACCAGACCTAATTTTGCTCTCTGGAGAGGATCTTTTGGATGCTTAGACTCCTTTTCATATTTTCCAGGGTTTGCTTTTCCATTCTTCTTCCATTTTTCATCTAGTTTCACCATGTGAATGGTGAACTAAACCCTATTGTTGTTGGGGGAAACAATGTAGTCTTTTGATACTCTTTTTTATTGAAACTCTTGATTATTTATATGGTTTCCATATGTTTGATTGTTAATTGTTGGGTTCACATCTGTGCTGAAGGCTTTTATCGTTTAACTCATTCGGTAACTGTTATTTGTCTTTATTGATACGGGGACGCACAGTAATGTCATGAACTGGTGATAATTCCTTGATTTTGCAATACCACCTAGGCATAACGGTAGGACGATCAATTGCATTTAACTTCTGCTCTATAATGCTGTATTAATTGATAGGGGAGGCTAGGGATAGCAAGCTAGTAGTTAATATTAGGCTCTTTTCGTCGAGGGATCGGGTTAAGGGTAGGCTAAGAAAGTTGCATGAAAATTCATTAATCAAACTAATAATTCAAGAGGAGTAGATAAGAAAGAGTGGAAAATGATGAAATTGTAAACCCCCAACAACTCCATTCATCCGTTGTTTTCTCCTTGTCATTTGAATCAATCTGATGGCAATCCTTAAAGGGACAAAATCAAAACACATGACAGGTTCAACGCGACAATTAGAAATGTACATGACAGTGGACAAAACGGAAATTGAAAATTAAGATGGAATTGGACTCAATTAATTGAATTGCACCGATTAAAATTAGAATTGAACACTATGGAACAGTGAAACGTATCAAACATTCACAGAAATAGAAGAACAAACCGAAGCACAAATGAGAAAAAAAATTAACGCTAAAACATAATGGAACAGTACATGGCGGAAACAGAGAAATGGAGTAAAGTGATCACTTAGCTCTTTGGTGTGCTCTGGATACCAATTGATAGAAGCGACTCCAATCTTCAAGAAGGAGTGGCCCCTCGGACCAGAGTTGGCAGCGGAATGGAGATTGAATGTAGCGGATGGAGTGCAAGCAAGGTGTTTGATAAAAGGTGTGAACGTGTTTGGAGATGATGCAGTGAGGAATTCTAGCTCAGAAGGCTTTCCATAAGGGAAAGAAGCTAGAGGATGCAAAGCTAAAGCTAGCACAGTTTGAACTTGAAGCAGAACGGCTGAAATTCAACAACATCTCATTACTATCATTCAAGTTGTTTTTACAAGAGGTGAAGCTTCTATTTTATAGATGGAGAAAGCTTGCAAAGTCGTGCAATGGAAGCTATCCTAAGTGCATATTGAACACGTGATGGAAACTAAAGGATGCTTGCGGAGGAAGCTATCCAGCTGGCCATGAGTTCCATATGAACAATCTGAAGCACGTGTTGCAATGATGGAAGATGTCATCTTGTTGCCGTTGAGCGATAAGGCTCATGCCGCTGAGTGTTGGCCGAGTGGTTTCCACCTTTGTCTCCTTTGCTTCCCTTTGCTTGATCACTTCTTTTGGTACTTGACAACCTTTATTAATGACCTACAAAAACAATGTAAAGTTATTTGAGTAAAGAGAATCATGCTAAGACTTAGATAAGGAAATAGTTTTGGAAATCTATATTCTACTTCCCTTTCTTTAGTCTTAGTTGTAAGTTGTTACTTCTTGGATGGAAAGTCCCTTTAGGGATTGCCATCACAATCTCTTTTGCATTTTAATATTTTTGTTCTCAAACCAAATTAATTATTTTTATTTTCAAGTCTTATTATTTTAATTCACGTGAACGAGAAAGCCTTCCGAGGCTCTTGGGAAGAACGATATTGGGTTACTCCAATTATATTACTTGAACGATTTGGTACGCTTGCCAATCCGTCAACAAGTTTTTGGCGCCGTTGCTGGGGACTCGAGGTTTATTTTTCTAATAGTGTGGATTAATTGAATTTGACTTGATTTTATGTTTGTTTTTATTTTTGTTCTAATAAATGTTTTCTAGGGTTTTGTGCCTAATTTTTGCAGAATGCAGTTTGGACAAGAATTTGATTCTCTAGGCACTCGATTCTTCCAAAACAGTTTCGATCACTGGTGGGAAACTCATTCAAAATTTGATCATAGCCAATTTGGGCAACAATCCTTTAGGGCAAAAGAAACGTTGGGAGAAGCTAAACAATGTTTACAGCAGGATTTATTCTCAGTGCGAAAAGAAACGGTGGGGGAAGCCAAAGAACTTTTATTGCAGGAACAATACTCTCATGCGTTGAAGTCTTTGAGTATTATTAGGGTTAATACTGAAGTTCACCCTAAGGAAGAATGTCAAGCTACTATCTTTGCAAATGACAAGGTTATTAATGGAGAGAAGATAGAGGAAGATAAGATAACAAAGGTCTTGAAGTCTCTAGGCATTATTAGGGTTAATACTAAAGTTAACCCTAAAGAAGAATGCCAAGCCATTATCTTTACAAATGATAAGGTTGTCAAGGAGGAAAAGATAGAAGAAGAAGAGCTAGAGATGTATGAAGAGGAAACAGAAACAGAAAAAGTTGATGCTGCGAAAAAGATAGAGGAGATAGAAACAAAAAAGTTGAATGAGAGTGAGAAGAAGGATGAGAAAGGAAAACCAGTGGTTGGAAGAAAAGAACAAAAGGAAAAAAATGTGAAAATAAAGAAAGAAAAGAAAAAGAAAAAGAGAAGGTTAAGGAAGGAGAAAATTAAGAAAAAGAGGAAGAGAGGAAAGAAAAAAAGGTCATGTGAAAAACCCCTCCCTCATAAAAAGAAAAATCATAGGACGAAAAATAGGTTCAAGTACTTCATGGAGATCTTCAAGGAATTGGAGATTAAGGCTCCTATGATTGATGTATGGAGACACGTTCTTGGTTCGATCAACTTTTTGAAGAGATTTAGCGTAAAGAAGAAGAAGAAGAAAATATCAAGCGAGAACAAATTGAACACCTACTGATGGGGGTTTATGGGGACTATCCCAATTGTTGTACATAATTTTGAATTTCCGTGTTTGTTTTCTGTGTTTCAAATTCTGTCTATTACATTTTGTGTGTGCATATGTATCTGAGTGAGGAAAATCTTGAGAGTGAAAAATTTAGGGCAAAGATCAGGAGTCACCAAGAGAAATCACAAAGAGGCAAGCAAGAAAAGTGTGGGAAAAATTCCACTCACTGTCGCGCGACAACACTTTGCCGCCGGGTGTTGACAAATTGGCAAGTGTACCAAATCGTACAAGTAATATAAATGGTAAGACCAAGTATCATTTTCCCAAGAGACTCGAATGACTTTCTTGTTTGCGTGAATTAAAATAATAAGACTTGAAAATAAAATTTAATAAATTGGATTTGAGAACAAAAATATTAACATGCAAAATAAAGGTGATTCAATTGACAAACCAAAACAATGGATGAATGAATGTTGTTGGGGGTTTACAATTTCATCTAATCTGCCCTCTCTTATCTACTCCTCTTGAATATTAGTTTGATTAATTAATTGTTATGCAACTTTCTTAGCCTCCCCTTAACCCGACCCCTCGGCAAAAAGGGCCTAATATTAA
>NW_014542169.1:445132-450206 GCF_000741045.1 Vigna radiata var. radiata
GTCCCCATATCAATAAAGACAAACATCAGTTACCGAATGAGTTAAACGATAAAGGCCTTAAGCACAGATGATAACCCAACAATTATCAATCAAAACATATGGAGACCATATAAATAATTAAGAGTTTCAATAAAATAGAGTAGCAAAAGATTACATTATTTCCCCCAACAACAATAGGGTTTAGTTCACCATAGACATGGTGAAACTAGATGAAAAATGGAAGAAGAATGGAAGAGCAAACCCTAAAAAAGATGAAAAGGAGCCTAAGCATCCAAGAGATCCTCTCTAGAGAGCAAAATTAGGTCTGGCCGTGCTCCCCTGTCAAAAGAATGACTCTGAACTCGCAATAGGGGTATTTAAAGGTGATGAGCGCAACAGAAAACAGGCCCAAGCCCAGTGAGCCACCGCGTGACGGTTTAAGTGTGCCGCCCGGCGGTTTCCCTTAGAACTGCCCAGCGTCAATCGCCATGCCTACTCCTCGCCCTGGACTGTCCAACAGTTTAAGTGTGCCGCCAGGCGGTGCATCGACTCTTCAAATATTCTTTTTTCTGCTCTTTTCTTGAGTCAACTGTAACGCCCCGTGCCCGGGTGTCACATCAACGACCTGTATCTTTAACTCCAATTTTCACTTTCTCAAAAATAGCTACAAAACAATGCAAAACAAGCATAAAATCGCTAAAAACAACTTTTGTCTCTCTACAGACTCATTTATTGAGTTTTGCTTGATTCTAGGCTCATTCCAAGTAGTAAAGGGCGTAATTCGGTCCAAATTGACATAAGAAAATAACTGTTTTTCAACCTTCATCAACAACCCCAAACTTAGAACTTTGCTTGTCCTCAAGCAAAAGAAAACAAAACACATAAAACAAAACTTGGCTTTATACTTTTTCATCCAATGCCTCAACAATCCCAAGGTACATGACAAAACTACTCAATTCAATATTCTCAGTGAATTCCAAAATAAGATGCATGCATGCTTTCAATCTAGAGATTGCACAATAGATGTTATACATTATGAATGACCAATCCACCAAGTAAAAATGCACTCATGAAAATTAACAATTCATACCAAGCAAGTGTTTCACTCAATCACTCAAGTGTTTAAGGTGACACTCCAACTCTCTATTGTTCACAAGTCACATGAAACAAAATTGTCATTCATCTCAAACAATCAACATCTTTACATGCAAATGTCATCAAAAGGACTTTTCCAAGGCTTGTAATGAGGTTGGGCTAACAAGAAAATTTGGTTTTTCTAGAATGCAAAATCCTTGAGTCAATAGAGCTAACAAAATATTCAACAATTAAGCCCACTCTCTCACCAATGTCTCTCATTCCCAACTTCTTCCCTTTTCTTTTCTTTTTCATTGAGCTCATCTTCATGCCTTTCTTCTTTTCTTTTCTTTTTCTCATGAATTTTTCTCTTTTCACAACAATTGAGCTCAATGTCTTTCATTTGGTTTTTCAATTTTCCCACGTACAACCCCAAACTTGAACCTTTTCATCCCTTACAATTAAACTCATCCCAACTCAAGGTAAAGAATTTCAAAACAAGGGTTCATATACTATTTAAGGCTAAGGTTCAAAAAGGGTATAATATTTCAAGTATTTTGGGTGAAAATTTAGCTAAAGAAGGGTTTTCAAAAATGGCCTTGATCATATGACATTCACATGCAATTCAATCGATCATCAAGATTAAGGCGATATCATCCATATTTTCCTGTGACCAATGCATACGACAATAAAAACTCTGGAGCTCAAAATCTCACACACATGCTTTCTCACACAAAACTCATTCATGCACCCTGCCTAGCATCATGACCACAATCATAACTTCATCACACATCTATTTCCTAGATATCAACATGCATTGCAACTCAATTCTCATCCGCATCAAATAATCATCAAATAGATCCATCATGCACATCAGTTATTCAAACATTTTCAGAACAAGTATTAAAGCCAAGAGTACACACCAAAATTAAAATTCAACCTATTCTAAGAATTTAAAATGAAACAAAAATAAAAGTAAAAGAAAGAAAAACTAAATCCTGTCTAGGGACATCCCTCAGTAGATGTCTGTTATCATCCCATGCTTTCATCGGAGTCCTCTTGACTCTCATCATTTGCGTCCTTAAAATTCTCTTCCTCAGTGTTCGTAGCTCCAACTGCTCCAAACCCACTACTCTGCGCTTGTTGCTCAGGCCATCCCACAGCTGTATGAAACTCGTCCATAGTCCACCTGTGTACAGGTGGCTGGTCATAAAGTCCAATGATCATCTCAACAGTAGCCACCTTCCCTCTACGAAGGGCCTCCATCCGAGCCTTCATCATGGACATGTACATGTCCCTCATATAGAAGGGCTCCGAGTGCTGAACAAGTACCTCATTGGGCACCTGCTCCTGCTGAGCAGCAACTCTCCTACGACGCCCTCGGGGTACTGCCCCTGCTGCGTCAGCTGCTCCTGCTGCTCCGACCACTGCACAAAACTGGTGGAAATATGCTGCATCAATGACATTTCTCAGTCTCTCGTATGGGGGAACTGTAATGTTCACCCCAGCCTGCTGGCACAGAAAAGTGATCAAATATGGATGCCTCAATGGCATCCTGCTACTCGCGGTCATAGCACAACTCCTAATCTCGTCGGCAATGATTTGGCCGACATTTACCTCCATATGTCTCATCAAGCAGAAGATGAGACGAACCCTGTGAATCGTGATATCTGAGATGTGGGAGCATGGTTGGATGTTGGCATGTGTGAATGCCATCCAGTATCGGGCTAGAGGTATCATATCCAACCGCCGAATGTTCAACGGTGCACCGCTAGCGTTAGTCTGAAAGTGTCTACCAAGAAGACACACAACCTCCTCAATTTCAGCTACATTACCAGACAAACCAGCATGTGCCGCATACTGGCACTACTCCCCTGGCCACTCTGTTCCCAAGAAGCTGTTAATGGTATCAGGGTCATAACTGATAGTCTACCCCCTCACAAAGCTCATATATCGTCTAGCAGCCACTCCTCCTGTGGGCACCGCATTGGTGTAGAATTCTTTTACCAACTCCACACTGGCAGGTGCAGGGTAGGTTGTCAACCTTTCCCAGTCTCTCCTCAAAATCTCCTCTTCAAATTCAGGAGCTAAATCAGGTATGAAGGAAGCCTTCCTTTCCATTAGCAACCTCCTTTCTTGCACAGTAGCATAATACTCCTCATGTTTTTTGGAGAGGAATCTTTGAGAGTGAAATCCTCTCGAGCTTTCTGGTATCATCCTTTTTCCTCCAGTATTTCTTGCCCGGCGCGATGCTGATGCCATGTCTGCAATAAACACAATTTACCAAAAACCATAGAAATCTATTGTTAGGAGTTAATGCATCAACAAACACTTTCAAACCCAACAAAATTTATAACTATGGGTGCCCAAGGTCTCCCTTTCACAATGCAAAACAAACCACAAAAACGCAACAAATCGCCCGGCAGTCTGCACCAGGTTGAATACCGCCCGGCGGCAAAGGTAGACCGCCCGGCGGCAAAGGCATACCGCCCGGCGGTGAGAGGGGTTTTCAAAATTTTTCCACAAATCAAACCTAATCTCCACTAAAATGCTAATTCCTACCATGCAAATCAATTTCAAACAACTTAATCGGTCCAAAACAATTCCAATTCAACAATCCATGCAAAAAATCTCAAAACCCTAAGTTCTAATTTCTAAGCATGTTCATCAAGAATTTCAAAATCAAGAACTTAACAAATGAAATTTCACAACTTACTTGAGTGGAGATATGAATGCTTGCAACAAATCCTTCAATAGATGATGTAATATTCTAAATGCACACTCCCTGATGGGTGTCGCACCCCATACAAATTTTATGAGCATATAAGAAATGCAGTATAGTGTTAGGTAGTGACTCCTAGGTCGTCTCTCAAGGACCAAACTGTGGTTCGAGTCTCAGGTCAAACACGAAGTGGGGGGTTTTGTGAAAGATATCGAAACTCAGATGCAAACAGAAATTTAAAGACGGTTGGATATGATAGCTAACATCACAACTAAATTATCACAACTAAAAATAAAAAACATTAAAGTAAAGAGAATTCTAAACCCAACATTGCAACAAACAATTATCTAACACAGTTAAAACTATTAAAATGCAACACTAAATTAAAGAAATGATAAACAACTCACCCTACTATTTCAACTAATTTAAACAAAATAAATAACACCATATTTTTACCAATCATGTGACCAAGTGGTCTACCAAAAGAATTATAATTGCTTTTACTTCTAAATGCCTCCTTGCCGTAAGTGTGATTAAAAGATGCAATTGAAAGTGTGCCTCCTCTTAAATTGCTGAAATTGACGTGACCACTCATGCTTGTGCCAACGTGATCTTCTTTTACAATCATAAAAAAAAACCTTAGTAGCTAGGCTCCATTCCCCGAGAAAACAATTTGGTAAAGTCACCAAATGATGCATACTACTAAAGTAACGTGTTGCTTCTTCCCAATCAGCTTTTCATTATTTTCCTTTCAAGCTAAATCATAAAAAATTTCTACAAAATGAAGCACCTTTCTAGGAGAAAAGAAGATTTAGTCACCCTTCAAACAGTGGAAGTCAAGACGTGACAACTGCTTGAATCAATCCAAAAAAAAAAAGTTTAATGTGTGTAACAGAAACCTGCAGTAATGCCACTCATCTTGCATTTAAACCTTTCTTCATTCAATAAATACTAAAAGAAAAATGCTCCAACATATGCATAAAATGGAAAGGAAAAGTGTGCCCATTTTTTCATTCAAAGCCGAAAGTGTCTCCTCTCAAAATAACATTGCAGCAACTCCTCTTTTACTAAAATGCTTTTGTAAATAAATTAAATTGCTGGAATAAAAGAATGGAAATGTGCTGAAGTTAACCGTGTGCACCCAAAATAAAATCAACAAGCTTTTAAAATGAAAAGTTTGAATCAGCGTTAAAACAATATCATCATGAACACATGTGATAAGCTGTCGTTGAAGCTATCAAATTAATACTACTTTTCAAGGCAACTTCAGTATTGCCTAGTAGTATTCAAGAAAGTAGA
>NW_014542169.1:451541-453230 GCF_000741045.1 Vigna radiata var. radiata
CAAACCCAATAAATCCAATCGTCATAAATTCATATTAAATCAATCATTTAAGCACAAGAATTTCATCAAAAATTTGAATTTTAAAGCGTAAATGTGGACATAAATATGTATTCATCAACATGCAAAATAACATAACCATGAATTGTAATCAAAAGAAAATAAAGAACACAATGCTCAATGCTACTAGCCGTAACCCTTCATTCTAGTTGAAATCTTCTCCTCTAAATATCCAAGTGAAATCAGAAAAGTGAAGAGTGTCGGCTCTCCTCCCTCCCAGCCAATGTAACAGTGCCCTACTTCTCTCCACGTCTCATGGGCTGCTAGCTGGATCAGACCGTGCACTCCCCAAACAAGCTGGACGCATCTTTGCTCTGCTGCTGGCCCGTGAGTGAAGTCTCCTCCAAGCTCTTTTTATTTTTTTTTATTTTCATATGCGTTTGGGTGGCATGGGCTGTGTGAAGGTTGCTAACCATTTCTTCAAGTGTTGCAACGTGTTGATTCCTTATAAAAACACCACTTGCTTTTCTTATTTGATGCAACCCATGTCTTGCAAGCTGGACGTGTTGAAGGTAGATGGAAGCTGTTGGGCCATGGACTCCAAGCTGCTGCACCTCCTTCTAAGATTAGACCAGATGTCGTTTGAGTTGCTTGCTGCATGGGCTGCTGTTGTGTTATCTTCACGTGCTGGACCATCTCACACACCAATGTTGAACGATGCTGCACTTGGGCCATTAACACGTTGTTGGCTTCCGTGACAATCTAAGCTATTGGACGATGATGTGTTGGACGCGACTTTTCTTTTGTACCAAATTCTGCTGGACTTAGGATTTTGATGGGCCGCATTGCTTCCTGCTGGACGAAGAGATGGACCGTGGAGATGGGCTGCTGGAGGTTAAAGGTGATGAAGCAGTTGGACGTGCAGCCCGTGAGCATGTACCTCCTTTGCAAAAGGTTGTGTGTGTTGCAGGACCGCGGAGTTGGGCTGCTGTGTGCTTCTTTAAGCAGCTGGAAGTTTCCAAACATATTGCTCTTTCATGCCTTGTTGTTGGACGTTCAACATGTGCCTAATGAACGCTGGACTGTTGCTTCAATGAACGGCCCAAGCTGCATTGCATGCGTTGATGTGCAGGCTGAGAGCACCTCCAAAGTTGCACCACTTTTCTGGACGCACCTCTCGCTTAAAGCATGCAACGTGTTGTGCTCATGGATGAGCATGTTGAACCGTGGTGAAGGCTGGGCTTCTTCCTTGCTGGACCGAGACACCACTCAAGGCTCCAAGCAAGACCGCAACATGCTGCAGATATTTGAATGTGTGGTGTGGTATCGGAGGGGGTAATTTTCAAAGAGTTTAGCGCAACGGATTAAAAATATAGAGAGCGTAAAGCGTATTAGGTCACAATTGAAATGATTTTGCCCTTTTTTTTTTAAAGTAATTTTCTTTCAGAAAATTAACCAAACAATTGATGTGCGATAAGTAAAATACGTGTAGGGATAAGAAAAAATCACACTAGTATTTTTATACTGGTTCGATTCAACAGAATCTACGTCCAGTCGTTAATCACTATAAATAGTGATTAACAGTTCCACTAAAAATGGTTTAATAGATTACAATCAAATGAATAGAAATAGAATGAAAAGAACCACTCTACCAACTTGAAGAGAACCGCTCCGGCAATCGACCAACGATTC
>NW_014542169.1:453680-459453 GCF_000741045.1 Vigna radiata var. radiata
GAACAAAATGAACAAAAGCTCTCAAGAACGTTCCTCTCAACACAATTTTATTTCTCCCCTTAATTTTTCCTTAATAAATTTCTTCTCCCCCTTTTTTGATCATAAGCAAAAAGAAGAATGTAAAAGTCTCCCCCTTAATATGAGCTCCCCCTCAAAAAAAGAATATATGCATATAAAAGCTCATTATATTAAGAATAGAAATGAAGTACATGAAATTCATAAAAAAAATAATGGAACAAAGACAACAATATAAGGAAATTGATATGAGTGGGATTTCTTGGCTTTTACCATTGTATCAGCAATGAGAGCAGGCCAGTCGATGTGTATATGATTTAGAATCCCATACAAGAGAAGTAAATCCTGCTCAGAGCATTGAGCATGGTTGGTTGCTCTAGGACAGAGAATCCAAACAATCAAGTAGTGTACCATCCTTTCTTCAACTTTGAAACCTCCAACCAATAGTTGTCTTCTATTTGTGTGCCTCTCAAGATGTCGCAGGAAGGATTGGAAAGTCAACATCCTGTTAAAATCTTCAAGTCCTAAATGGACTTTGACAACATCATCCCAGATAGGAAGTTGAGCAACATTTGTCCAAACGTCATCATCTAAAATGATGCATACGCCTTTGACTTTGGTAGATATTATCCCATCTCGATAGCGCAAGTTGAAGTAGAAGACTCTTATGAGATCGGGATAAATACTTCCTTTTTTTTCTACTAGATGTGTTAACCCCTGCTCAGCAAAAGTGTTTGGAAATTAAAAACCATAGAAGCAGAAAAAGTCAAGACGGATATACTTTACCGCCATGATTTTCCTTTCTTGCCAAGAGTGAACGAAGTCAGCATGTTTCCCTTGATCTGAAATCCAACCATCTATGTTGGCAAGACGTGGTTGAGAGGAAGAGGAGGCTCCAGTTGTTCTGCGACGGTGCCTTCTAGATTTAGCCATGAAGAAAAAAAAATAAGTTTTGTAGAAAGTGATGAGAAATTGAGAAGGTTTGAGCTCTAGATTTGATTTTGGCAGAGTTTGGGTGCTAAGGAGTGTCCAACAATCGATTATGGAAGGCTATTTATAAGAAAAATGGAAAAACTAGTTGTTTATGGCCGTTTATAGCCGTTATGAGATGCTCCAACGACTCTATTTTTGAAACTGTCAGCACGATAATCGATTATGACTTGTGATAATCGATTATCAGTTCAATAATTACTGCCCAGAATTGCATGATAATCGATTATGGCTGATGATAATCGATTATTTGCTCAAGATTTTCCAGAATTGAAATTTATGAAAGAATAATCGATTATGATCATGTGATAATCGATTATGAAGAGTTAGAATTACGAAAATGCAAAAGTTTGCATAGATTTTGATCCTAAGACAAGTCTAACACTCCTAACTCTCTTTTAAGCTCAAAGAATCTATCTTTAGGTAGAGCTTTTGTGAAAATATCAGCTAACTGATACAAGGTATCAACATATTCAATTTGACAATCCCCCTTTTGAATATGGTCTCTTAGAAAATGGTGTCTAATTTCTATATGCTTAGATCTTGAATGCATTATGGGGTTCTTGGTCAAATTTATCGCACTAGTGTTATCACATTTTAAAGGAATATTATCAAGGAAGATATCAAAGTCTTCCAGTTGTTGTTTCATCCACAAAATTTGNGNACAANAGTTNCCAGCTNCAATATATTCAGCTTCAGTGGTAGACAAAGCTACACATGCTTGTTTCTTTGAGTGCCANTGAGTGCCATGACACTAAAGAACATCCTAAGAAATGACAGGTTCCACTAGTACTTTTTCTATCTATTTTACAGCCACCATAATCTGCATCAGAATATCCTATTAAACTAGGTGAAGCATCAGAGGGATACCAAAGTCCAAATGAAGTAGTTCCTTTAAGATATTTTAGGATTCTCTTAACTGCAGTTAAATGTGATTCTTTAGGATTGGCTTGGTATCTAGCACATACACACACTCTGCATAATGTCTGGTCTACTAGCAGTCAAGTATAACAAAGATCCTATCATGCCTCTAAACATAGTTTCATTTACTCCTTTTCCAGTTTCATCCTTATCTAAATAACATGAGGTACCCATGGGTGTACTAGCTTCCTTGTAGTTATCCATTCCAAATTTCCTAAGAATTTCTCTACAGTATTTAGTTTGAGATATGAATGTTCCATCATTCATTTGTTTTATTTGTAGCCCTAAGAAAAAATTTAATTCACCCATCATAGACATCTCAAATTCTCCTTGCAT
The DNA here is from genome assembly GCF_000741045.1 of Vigna radiata var. radiata. NCBI lineage: Eukaryota > Viridiplantae > Streptophyta > Magnoliopsida > Fabales > Fabaceae > Vigna > Vigna radiata. The sequence goes on from NW_014542169.1 coordinate 455,943, forward strand.
TATTTTTGCAAACTCTTCACACAAAGAGTCATCAGTTGAACCAAAAATAATGTCATCTACATAAATTTGCACGAGCAAAATATGTTTTCCTACCTTTTTAATGAACAAGGTTGAATCAACCTTTCCTCTCGAAAATTTATTTTCAATCAAAAAGGTACTAAGTCTTTCATACCAAGAAGGGCCTTCAACTGTATAGTCCCATACCTATACAGTATCCAGATCCCTCTCATTCCGGTGTATGTTCGATTCGTCCATGTCCCCTTCACTCAAAGCCTGCCAGGAGCCGCTCCTTGTCTGTGCCCCCTACACCATGCTTCTTGCACCGGCGATCACTCCCCGCCCTCGTTAGTGCCTCGAGTGGAAGGGGGCATGGTGTAGGGGGCACATGGACAAGGAGCGGCTCCTGGCAGGCTTCGAGTGGAAGGGGCACATGGACGAATCGAACATACACCGGAATGAGAGGGATCTGGAGACTGTATAGGTATGAGACTATACAGTTGAAGGATAACTTAAAGGAATTGATTTGGCTACCCATATCACCAAAAATGCATTTACTTTTCAGTAGCCTAACCCTTAAGAACTCCATGGTTAAGCGTGCTTAGCCTGGAGTAATTCTGGGATGGGTGACCTTCCGGGAAGTTTTCCCGGAAAGTGTGCGAGTGAGGACAAAGCACACTGGAAAGTCTCGTGGTGATTTGTGGGGGCATTCAACAGTCCCTGTAAGTTGCTGGGGTGTTACACTGATCATGTTTTTCAAGTTGAAAAAGGCCCTTTATGGTCTTAAACAGGCACCTAGGCCCTTTATGGTTAAACGTGCTTAGCCTGGAGTAATTCTGGGATGGGTGACCTTCCGGGAAGTTTTCCCGAAAAGTGTGCGAGTCAGGACAAAGCACACTAGAAAGTCTCGTGGTGATTTGTAGGGGCAGTCAATAGTCCCTGTAAGTTGTCGGGGCGTTACAATAAGGAAATTTAAAATCTTCAAAGCCAGGAGGTTGACTAACATACACTTCTTCTTTTATAAATCCATTTAAAAAAGCACTTTTAACATCCATTTGATATAGTTTAAATTTCATCAAAGACGCATATGCAAGTAATAATCTAATTGCTTCTAACCTGGCTACTAGTGAATAAGTTTCATCGTAATCAATACCTTCCTCTTGACAGTAGCCCTTTGCAATTAACCTTGCTTTATTCTTTGTGATGTTTCCATTCTCATCAAGCTTGTTCCTGAATACCCATTTAGCTCCTATGACTTGGGATTCATCTTGTTTTGGAATGAGTTCCCAAACATCATTCCTTTCAAATTGATTTAGCTCTTCTTGCATAGCAATGCACCACTTATCATCTTGAAGAGCTTCCTTTATATTCTTAGGTTCTACCTGTGACACAAAAGCAACAGTTAAACAAAAATTATTTAGATTGTGTCTAGTAGTTACCCCTTTTGATATATCTCCTATGATGTTGTCCAAAGATAGTCCTCTTGGTTGTTGATAGCTTTTGGAATCAACAACTTAGGGTGTTTCTCGAAGTTCCGGAGGATAATTTTCATTTAGATACATCTCTTCAAGAGGTTCTCTTAAGTAATCCTCATCACCTGCAATGGGTTTATTTGACTCAAGAGGATTTTCCTNAAGGTCTACAATCTCATCAAAGACAACATGCATAGATTCTTCAATAATTAGTGTTCCTCTATTGAACACCCTATAAGCTTTGCTAGTTAACGAATATCCTAGAAAAATTGCTTCATCAGATTTTGCATCAAACTTTCCAANATTATCTTTTCCATTATTTAAGACAAAGCATTTGCATCCAAAAATTTTCAAATGAGATATATTTTGGTTTTCTACCATTCAACAATTCATATGGAGTCAATTTTAGAATTGGCCTAATGAGCATTCTATTTAACACATAGCAAGCAGTGCTTACTGCATCAGCCCAAAAATATTTTGACACATTTGATTCATTCATAAGAGTTCTAGCTAATTCTTCTAATGATCTATTTTTCCTTTCAACAACACCATTCTGTTGGGGAGTTCTAGGTGCAGAAAAATTATGTGCAATGCTGAATTCTTCACAAAATTTTTCAAACGATTCATTTTCAAATTCACCACCATGATCACTTCTCAAAGTTTTGATTTTCAAATCTTTTTCATTTTGGATACGTTTAGCAAAGGTTTTTAAAGGCTTTAAACGCTTCACTTTTTACAGTTAAAAAGAAAGTCCAAGTAAATCTAGAATAATCATCAACAATTACAAGAGCATAGTAATTTCCACCAAAACTTTTAATTCTAGATGGTCCAAACAAATCCATATGCAAAAGTTCTAAGGGTTTTGATGTTGAAATCATGCTTTTAGAAGAAAATGAAGATTTGGTTTGTTTACTTTTTTGACATGCAGAGCATAATTTGTCCTTTTCAAATTTTAATTTAGGCAAAACAATTACAAGATCTTTTGAAATTAATCTATTTAAATGTTGCATATGAATATGTGCAGCTCGTTTATGCCATAGCCAAGGATTTTCCTCTNTAGCAACTAAACATGTTATGCTATGACTAGATGCACTATCAATATCAATCAAATATATGTTATTGTGCCTAACACCTTGCAAAGCAATATCAGCAGAATTTTTAAAATATACAGTACATTTATCACTTTTAAAAGTTACCTTGAGACCGTTGTCACACAGTTGACTTATGCTTAGAAGGTTATGCTTGAGACCTTCAACATATAAGACGCCTTTTATGGTTAAGGTGTCTCGTCCTCCAATGTCTCTGGTACCCATGATTCTACCTTTGTTGTTATCCCCGTAAGTCACAAATCCCTGCTTTTTCTTCTCGAAAGAAATAAATTTGTTTTTGTCACCGGTCATATGTCTTGAGCATCCACTGTCAAGATACCATAATGACCCTTTTGACTTTGATTGTTCTTGACTGCCAGTATCTGCCATCAGACAAACGTTGGCTTCTTCATCTTAATCGCTTGAGCTTGTTGAGCTTGAGGCATTGTCCTCCCAAGCTATGTACGCATTCTTTTTCTTTTGAAATTTTCTTTCCTTCTTGTAATAATTTTTCTTATTCTTTTGACACTCAGATTTTATGTGCCCTCTTTCTCCACAACCAAAGCATTTCACGTTTGAAGGAGATTCTTGACTTTCTCTCCTTTCTTTATGAAATTTTTCTTTTCCTTTTGCCTTCATGAACTTGGCAAACTTCTTTATCATGAGGCTCATGTTCTCCTCATCATCGGAATCATCATCTTCAGTCCTCTTAGAACTCTTTCCTTTAGAAATTTCAGATTTGAAGGCTAATGTCTTTCTCTTGCCTTGATCCTCTTCAGTAGTAAGTCTTCTCAAGTCAAGCTCATGCTCACGAAGTTTTCCAAATAGGATTGGCATTGTCATCTGAGTAAGATTTTGAGACTCCGAGATGGCAGTCACCTTTGGTTGCCAAGACCTGTCCAATGATTTTAGAATTTTAACATTTAATTCATCAGTATCAAAAATCTTACCCAA
>NW_014542169.1:459738-462427 GCF_000741045.1 Vigna radiata var. radiata
AGTATTTTTATACTGGTTCGATTCAACAGAATCTACGTCCAGTCGTTAATCACTATAAATAGTGATTAACAGTTCCACTAAAAATGGTTTAATAGATTACAATCAAATGAATAGAAATAAAACGAAAAGAACCACTCTACCAACTTGAAGAGAACCGCTTCGGCAATCGAGCAACGATTCGCAAGCTTATCCTTTCACAAGACCAGGTAGAGAACCTTGCCAACTTGAAGAGAGTCCGCTTCGACTATCGACACACGATACGTAAGCCTCTCCTTTCACAAGACCAGGCAAGGGAACAAAATGAACAAAAGCTCTCAAGAACGGTCCTCTGACTACATAGTGTTCTAAGCTTTCTCAGTTCACCTAAAGTTTTTTCTGAAGATTTCAAAAACCAATTATAGTGCCAAGCACACTGAATGCCAAAGGTCAGCTCCCAACTGCAATGAAGAATCGATTATTGTAAGTGATAATCGATTATTCAAGTCCGTTATAGAAATTTCAAAAAATCGATTATATGAAGTGATAATCGATTATTCAAGTGTGACTNGTGATAATCGATTATTGCTTCATGATAATCGATTATTTTAGTTCAAAAGCATCTGATAATCAATTATACCTTAACCATAATCGATTATACCAGTAGAAATTACAATGTTTATCATTTTCCTACTACATTCAAAATCTACAAGTTGCTTTTTAAGTATTCTCCTATTACATTCAAAAACTACAATTTGCAGCATCATCAAAACTTATCTTCAGGTTTTACCAATACACCCTTATTGGTAACATGTGGGCCGTGAGAAGGCTGGAACCTACTTGATATTGCAAACTGCTGTAGGAGCAGTGTGTGCGTGAAGGTGTAGGCAGCGACTTGTTGGACGTAACTTTAACACAACTTGGTGGGTGCTGAACTTAGGTGTTGTCCGTGAAGCTGCTTTCTCTTTTTGATTCAGCCCGAGAGCGTGTTGCTTGACATGTGTGGGTCGTGCCATTAAGACTTTCTCTGGATGTGGCAGCTAGTGGAGTGTTGCAGCGTCTTTGATTTCCAAAGACAACCGTGACCTTGTGCTGTCACATGCTGATGGGCCCGCTGGTGGATCAGCATCTAGCTCCTTCATTTAACCATGCAGCATAATTTTTTTAAGTATGGGCCGTGGGTTCCTATAACTTGGCAGAATCTTCAATTTTCTTTTGGGTCGTGTGGTAGTAATGCTTCTAAAGGAAAATAAAGTGTATTCTCCAAAATAAATTCTTGTGCTACACATCTTAAATAAACTTCCACCTTTCGGCCAAATTTCCATTTTTCATTTAACATCCAAATGTCTCAAATTGTATTTTCAAAATTTTCCCTGAAAATAATAATGCAAATGATTAGCTCAGAAAATTCAAATTAATTAAAATTAGAATTTTCGGTCAAATTAAGCATAATTAGGAATAACGGGAAAATACCGGACAATTAAGTACAATTCCCTAATTAATTCTAGCACAATAAACTAAGCAAATTCAAGAAAATATTGACTCATCACTCCCACCAAGAAAATCCCCAAATATGAGCAAGAACAAAGCTTTTTGTGAGTGAGTGATGAGAAAGTGTATAGAAATCTCTTTAAAACCCTTTTGGAAGTGCGAATCTGGAGCAAAGGAGCAAGGAGACCCCTAGGCAAAACTCAAAGGGGCAAGCCAAAGTGAAGAAAGTTTGGAAACACCCAGCTTTTAAAAGCTTCGGGTTTCATTTTCCGCCGCCACCGCTGGACGGCAAAGTGGTATCGCCCGACGGTGGGTGATAATTTTCCCTTCAACTTTTCTTGCTTGCCTCCTTGTGCTTTCTCTTGGTGACTCCTGATCTCTGCCTTAAATTTTCAATCTCAAGATTTTCCTCACTCAAATGCAAATGCACACACAAAATGTACTAGACAGAATTTTGAAAAACAGAAAACAAACACAGAAATTCAAATTATTAGACAACAATTGAGAAAGTCTACACAAACACCCATCAGTAGGTGTTAGACTTCTTTGTGCTTAGTATTTTCTTCTTCTTCTTCTTTATGCTAAACCTCTTCAAGAAGTTGATCATGCCAAGCACATCTTTCCATTCATCAATCGTAGGAGCCTTGATCTCCAATTTCTCGAAGATCTCCTTGAAGTACTTGAACTTGTTTTCCTTCCTATGATTTTTCTTTTTATGAGGAAGAGGTTTTTCACATGACCTTTTTTTCCCGGAAAACTTCCCGGAAAGTGTGCGAGTGAGGACAAAGCACACTGGAAAGTCTCGTGGTGATGTGTGGGCGCAGTCAACAGCCCCTGTAAGTTGCCGGGGCGTTACAAATGGTATCAGAGCCTAGCCTCTCCCAGTACGGTGTGGTTCGAGGACGAACCAAGCGGAAGCTGGTGGGCATGTGACGCCCGGGCACTGACGAGGGCAGGGAGTGATCGCCGGTGCAAGTAGCATGGTGCAGGGGGCACGGACAAGGAGCGGCTCCTGGCAGGCTTCGAGTGGAAGGGGCACATGGACGAATCGAACATACACCGGAATGAGAGGGATCTGGAGACTGTATAGGTATGGGACTATACAGTGTTGGTATCGTAGGGGGTAATTTTCGAAAGAGAGTTTAGCGCAGCGGATTGAAACACAGAGAGCGTACAGCGTAACAAGTCACAGTTGAAACAATTTTGCCTTTTTAAGTTAAAC
>NW_014542169.1:463979-482383 GCF_000741045.1 Vigna radiata var. radiata
CAGTAGAATTTACAATGTTAATTATTTTCCTACTACATTCAAGAGACTACAAGTTGCTTTTAAATATTCTCCTATTACAAACAAAAATTACAATTTGCAGCATCATCAAAACTTGTCTTCAGGTTTTACCAATACTCCTTTATTGGTAACATACAGTTGAAAGATAGCTTAAAGGAATTGATTTGGCTACCCATATCACCAAAAATGCATTTAATTTTCAGAAGCCTAACCCATAAGAACTCCATGGTTAAGCGTGCTTAGCTTGGAGAAATTCTAGGATGGGTGACCTTCCGGGAAGTTTTCCCGGAAAGTGTGCGAGTGAGGACAAAGCACACTGGAAAGTCTTGTGGTGATGTGTGGGGGCAGTCAGCAGTCCCTGTAAGTTGTCGGGGCGTTACACCCAACGTTTCTTTTGGTACAGAGAATAGTTCCTGCCATAAACGTTCTTTGGCTTCCCCCAACGTTTCTTTTCGCGAAGAGGACTGTTGCCCAAATTGGCTTTGATCTATGTTAAAATGAGGTTCCCACTAGTGGTTGAAATCATTTTGGTGGAATTGAGTGCCCATATAATCAAATTCTTGATCAAACTGCATTCTGCAAATGTTAGGCACACAACCCTAGAAAACATTTATTAGAACAAAAATAAAAATAAACATAAAATCAAGTCAAATTCAATCAATTCACACTACTAGAAAAATAAACCTCGAGTCCCCGGCAACGATGCCAAAAACTTGTTGACAAATTGACAAGTGTACCAAATCGTACAAGTAATATAAATGGTAAGACCAAGTATCGTTTTCCTAAGAGACTCTAATGGCTTTCTCGTTTGCGTAGATTATAATAATAAGACTTGAAAATAAAATTTAATAAATTAGATTTGAGAACAAAAATATTAACATGCAAAATAAAGGTGATTCAATTGACAAACGGAAACAATGGATGAATGGATGTTGTTGGGGGTTTACAATTTCATCTAATATGCCCTCTCTTATCTACTCCTCTTGAATACTAGTTTGATTAATTAATCGTTATGCGAATTTCTTAGCCTCCCCTTAACCCAATCCCTCAGCGAAAAGGGCCTAATATTAACTACTGGCTTGCTATCCCTAGCCTCCCCTAGTAATTAATACCGCATTATAAACAAAAGTTAGCGCAATTGATCGTCCTACCCCTATCCCTAGGTGGTATTGCAAAATCAAGAAATTACTCACCAGTTCATGTCATTACTATACGTCCCCATATCAATAAAGAAAAACATCAGTTACCGAATGAGTTAAATGATGTAGGGCTTAAGCACAGATGATAACCCAACAATTATCAATCAAAACATATGGAGACCATATAAATAATCAAGAGTTTCAATAAAAGAGAGTATCAAAATATTACATTGTTTCCCCCAACAATAATAGGGTTTAGTTCACCATAGACATGGTGAAACTAGATGAAAAATACAAGAAGAATGGAAGAGCAAACCCTAGAANCACCATAGACATGGTGAAACTAGATGAAAAATACAAGAAGAATGGAAGAGCAAACCCTAGAAAAGATGAAAAGGAGCCTAAGCATCCAAGAGATCCTCTCTAGAGAGCAAAATTAGGTCTGGCCGTTCTCCCCTGTCAAAAGAATGACTTTGAACTCGCAATAGGGGTATTTAAAGGTGAGGAGCGCAACAGAAAACAGTTCCAAGCCCAGCGAGCCACAGCCCGACGGTTTAAGTGTGCCACTCGGCGGTTTCCCAAAAGCCTCAGAATCGCCCGACGGCAATTGCCACCGCCCGACAGTTTCCCTCAGATCTGCCCAGCGTCAATCGCGCCTACTCCTCGCCCTGGACCGCCCGAGGGCTCTTCAAATCTTAATTTTTCTGCTCTTTTCTTGAGTCAACGACCTGTATCTTTAACTCCATTTTTCACTTTCTCAAAAATAGCTACAAAACAATGCAAAACAAGCATAAAATCGCAAAAAACAACTTTTTTCTCTCTACAGACTCATTTATTGAGTTTTGCTTGATTCTAGGCTCATTCCAAGTAGTAAAGGGCGTCATTCGGTCCAAATTGACATATGAAAATAACTGTTTTTCAACCTTCATCACCGGGCGGTGGCGGCTAAAATTAGAACCCGAGTTTTTTAAAAGCTGGGTGTCTTCAAGTTTTCTTCACTTTTCCTTGCCCCTTTGAGTTTTTCCTGGCGGTCTCCCTACACTTTGCTCCAGATTTGCACTTGCAAGAGGGTTTTAAAGGGATTTCTATACACTTCTTCACCACCCACTCACAAAAGTTTAATTTCTTGCTCAAAATTTGGGGTTTTTCTTGGTGGGAGTGTGCATTTGGAGTTCTCCATCATCAATTGAAAGATTTGTTTCAAGCATTCACATCTTCACTCAAGTAAGTTGTGTCATTCCATTCTTTAGTTCATAATTTTGAAATTTTTGATGAACATGCTTAGGAAATTGGTAACTTAGAGTTATGAGATTCTTTGCATGGATTGCTGAATTAGGAACTCTTTTGGACCGATTAAGTTGTTTGAAATTGGTTTGCTTGATAGGAATTAACATTTGAGTGGAGATTAGGTTTGATTTGGTGAAAACCTTTTGGAACCCCTCGCACCGCCGGGCGGTATGCCTCTGCCGCTGGGGCGGTATTCAAATTGGTGCATACCGCCGGGCAGTAAGCCTTTGTACCGCCGGGCCGTCTGCTGTATTTTTTTGGAATGTTTTGCATAGCGAAAGGGGAATCTGTGCACTCCCAGTTGTGAATTTTGTTGGGTTTGAAAGTGTTTGTTGATGCATTAACTTCTAATAATAGATTTCTGTGGTTTTTGGGCAAATTGTATTTATTGCAGATATGGCATCAACATCACGCAGGGGAAGAAATACTGGGGGTAAAAGCAAGATGCCAGAAAGCTCTAGAGGATTCGATTCTCAGAGGTTCCTCTCCAAACAACATGAGGAACACTATGCAACTTTGCAAGAAAGGAGGTTGCTAATGGAGAGGAAGGCTTCCTTCATACCTGAATTGGCTCCTAAATTTGGAGAGGAGATTTTGAGGAGAGATTGGGAGAGGTTGACGACTTACCCTGCGCCTGCCAGTGTGGAGTTGGTGAAATAATTCTACACCAACGCGGTACCCAGAGGAGGAGTGGCTGCTGGAAGATATACGAGCTTTGTGAGGGGGCAGACTATTAGTTATGACCCAGATACTATTAACAGCTTTTTGGGTACAGAGTGGCCAGGGGAGCAGTGCCAGTATGCGACACATGCTGGTTTGTTTGGTAATGTAGCTGAAATTGAGGAGGTTGTGTGTCTTCCTGGTAGGCACTTTCAGACTAATGCTAGCGGTGCACCGGTGAACATTAGGAGGTTGGATATGATACCTTTAGCCCCATACTGGATGGCATTCACACATGCCAACATCCAACCGTGCTCCCACATCTCAGATATCACGATGCACAAGGTTTGTCTCATCTTCTGCTTGATGAGACAGATGGAGATAAAATTCGGCCAAATCATTGCCGACGAGATTAGGAGCTATGCTATGACCGTTAGCAGCAGGATGCCATTGGGGCATCCATCTTTGATCACTTTTCTGTGCCAGTAGGCTGGGGTGAACATCGCAGTTCCCCCATATGAGAGACTTAGGAATGCCATTGATGCAACTTATTTCCACCAGTTCTGTGTTGAGGCTGGAGCAGCAAGAGCAGCAGGAGCAACAGATGCAGCAAGGGCAACACTCAGGAGGCGTCGTAGGAGAGCTGCAGCTCAGCAAGGAGCAGGTGCCTGATGAGGTACCAGTTCAGCACGCGGAGCCCTTCCAAATGAGGGACATGTACATGTCCTTGATGGAGTCCCGGATGGAGGCCCTTCATAGAGGGCAGGTTGCGACTGCTGAAATGATTATTGGACTATATGACCAGCCACCAGTGCACAGGTGGACTATGGAGGAGTTTCATACAGCTATGGCATGGCCTGAGCAGCAAGCGCAGAGTAGTGGTTTTGGTTTTGGAGTAGCTGGAGCCCCGAACACTGAGGAGGAGAACTTTGAGGACGCGGATGATGAAAGTCAGGAGGACTCCGATGATAGGATGGGCTGATTGCAGACATCTACTAAGGGATGTCCATAGACAAGATTTAGTTTTTCTTTCTTTTACTTTTATTTTTATTTTATTTCTTTCTTATAATAGGTTGAATTTTAAATTTGGTGTGTACTCTTGGCTTTAATACTTGTTCTGAAAATGTTTGACTAACTGATGTGGATGATGGAGCTATTTGATAATATTTGATGTGGATGAGAATTGAGTTGCAATGCATGTTGATATTGTGTGAAATAGATGTGTGATGAATTATGATTGTGGTGTTGATGCTAAGAAGGATGCATGATTGAATTTTGTGTGAGAAAGCATGTGTGTGAGATTTTGAGCTCCAGAGTTTTTATTGTTGGATGCATTGTTCACAGGAAAACATGAATGATATTGCTTTAATCTTGATGATTGATTTAATTGCTTGTGAATGTCATATGATCAAGACCATTTTTTTTAGAACCCTTCTCTAACCAAATTTTCACCCAAAACACTTAAAAATATTATACCCTTTTTGAACCTTAGCCTTAAATAGGATGTGAATCCTTGTCTTTAAATTCTTTACCTTGAGTTGGGATGAGCTTAATTGTATATGATGAAAAGGTTCAAGTTTGGGGTTGTATGGGGGAAAATTGAAAAGCAATTGTGAAACATTGAGCTCAAATGTTATGAAAAGAAAAATTCATGAGAAAAAGAAAAGAAAAGAAGAAAAGCATGAAGAAGAGCTCAATGAAAAAGAAAAAGGGGAAAAAGTTGAGGATAAGTGAGATTGGTGAGGAAGAGAGTTGTACTTAAATTGTTTAATATTTGGAAAGCTCTCTTAACTCAAGAACTTTGTATTCCGGAAAAACCAATTTTTCTTGTTAGCCCAACCTTATTACAAGCCTTGAAAAAGTCCTTTTGATGGCATTTGCATGTAAATATGTTGATTGTTTGAGATGAATGGCAATTTTGTTTCATGTGACTTGTGAACAATAGAGAGTGGAGTGTCACCTTAAACACTTGAGTGATTGAGTGAAACACTTGCTTGGTGTGAACTGTTAATTTTCATGAATGCATTTTTGCTTAGTGGATTGATCATTCATAATGTATAACATTTGTTGTGCAATCTCTGGATTGAAAGCATGCATGCATATTATTTTGGATTTCACTGAGGATATTGAATCAATAGTTTTGTCATGTTGATACGCGGGGCCCAAACCCAATGTCTTTAGTGTAGTCTTTCTTTTATGTACTGTGTAAATGTGTTAGGTATGTGGGACTTCTAGTCCTATAAATAGCAATGCCTACACTTCTTGTACTTACTTTTGAGATTAATGAGAATTTGGTTTTCTAAATCAGAAAATAATTCTCCCTTGAAAGTCATTGGCTAGAGAGTCCAAATACCTCTAGGCTCCTTCCAAAGCACACTTCATTATTTCATTTTTCCACTTCACCATTGTGCTTTTCTCTCACCATACTCTGCCACAATACGATGTCACTCTTCCACACAACACCATTCCTTTGCTGCCACCTCGTTAGCGTGCGTCAGTGTCATCTGTGCTTCATTTCTTCTCGCACATCAGACACGCACATTTGCATCTTCATTTCACAGACACCTCGAGAGCATTTTCTCTCTCGAAGAGCTCATCTCCACCATTTCATCATAGATCTCCTATTTCGTCAACGTAAGTTCAATTTCCTTCACAGTTTCACCATCTCTGGTCACCTCTCCTCCTTTTCCACCGATCATCTTCATCATTTTCTAGTTTCCATCGGTTGATCTCCATTTTCCACCGATTAAATACCCTTAAATCCTTAGATCTTCACTTTCCACCGATTAATCCTCCATTTCTACCGATTAACCGGTCCAAATCCAGTTTCCCCTCTTTTCTAGGGTTCCATAGGTCATCCTAGGGTTTTTAGAGTTCTTCGAGTCTCATATACATTTCACTGCGTATTTCTTTGCCGGAGAAGCTTCGAGGAGATCTGGATCAAGCTCGCTTCGCGTATCTGACATTCTCCTTGAAGCGTCTTCTATCACATGTACTTTGGGATTGTTGAAACATTGGATGGAAGACGATAAAGCCAAGTTTTGTTTTGTGTGTTGGTTTGTTTGCTTGAGGACAAACAAAGATCTAAGTTTGGGGTGTTGATGAGGTTGAAAAACAGTTATTTTCATATGTCATTTTAGACCTAATTACGCCCTTTACTACTTGGAATGAGCTTAGAATCAAGCAGAACTCAATAAATGAGTCTGTAGAGAGTCAAAAGATGATTTTAGTGATATTATGCTTGTTTTACCTTGTTTTGTAGCTACTTTGAGGAAATGAAGAATGATGGTGAAGATAAAGGTCGTAGACTCAAGAAAAGAGAAGAAAATTGAAGATTTGAAGGCAACTTACACCGTTGGGCGGTCTAGGGCGAGGAGTAGACACTGGCGTTGGCGCTGGGTGATTTTGAGGGAAACCGCCGGGCGGTGGTCCGTTGGGCTTGGGCATGTTTTCTGCTGCGCTCCTCACCTATATATACCCCTATTTCGAGTTCAGAGTCATTCTTTTGACAGGGGAAGACGACCAGACCTAATTTTGCTCTCTAGAGAGGATCTCTTGGATGCTTAGCCTCCTTTTGATGTTTTCTAGGGTCTTCTTTTTCATTCTTCTTCCATTTTTCATCTAGTTTCACCATGTCAATGCTGAACTAAACCCTATTGTTGTTGGGGGAAACAATGTAATCTTTTGATACTCTCTTTTATTGAAACTCTTGATTATTTATATGGTTTCCATATGTTTGATTGTTAATTGTTGGGTTCTCATCTGTGCTTAAGGCCTTTACCGTTTAACTCATTCGGTAACTGTTGTTTGTCTTTATTGATACGGGGACGTACAGTAATGTCATGAACTGATGAGTAATTCCTTGATTTTGTAATACCAGCTAGGGATAGGGGTAGGACGATCAATTGCGTTTAACTTCTGCTCTATAATGTTGTATTAATTTCTAGAGGAGGCTAAGGATATCAAGCCAGTAGTTAATATTAGGCTCTTTTTGCCGAGGGATCGGGTTAAGGGTAGGCTAAGAAAGTTGCATGACAATTCATTAATCAAACTAATAATTCAAGAGGAGTAGATAAGAGAGAGCGGAAAATGATGAAATTGTAAACCCCCAACAACTNCATTCATCCATTGTTTTCTCCTTGTCATTTGAATCAATCTCTTTTGCATGTTAATATTTTTGTTCTCAAACCAAATTAATTATTTTTATTTTCAATTTTTATTATTTTAATTCACATGAACGAGAAAGCCTTTCGAGTGTCTTGGGAAGAACGATATTGGGTCACTCCAATTATATTACTTGAACGATTTGGTACGCTTTCCAATCCGTCAACAGTGCCTCCACCCATGCAACAAAATCAGAAGCAACAATAGCAGCAGCAAGAGGCACCTGCCAAACCAACTGCCCAGACTTCTTCTGAGCCTTCATTGGAAGAGTTAGTGAGACAGATTACCATGCAGAACTGATGAGTCGTTATTTCTTGAACTATATTTAGTTTATTGCATTTAAATAAACCAGGGAATTGTGTTTAATTGTCTGTTATTTCCCTGTTTTCCGAATTCTGCTTAATTTTGTCAGAAATTCGTATTTTCACTAATTTGAAGTTTCTGAGCTGATTAATTGCATTTTTGGGTGCAGGGAAATTTTGGAGACATCATTTGGAGCATTAGGGAAGGTGGCGTGATCATTCAAGACACAACATTTAGTCACTTCCATTTTAATTAAGTTGTAATTTTGTTTTTAAAAACTTTAATCAATCTTAAGTGCATTTGGGCCATTTTTGGTGGAAAAATTGTAGAAGCCCAATGTGTGGGAAACTTAGCATAGACCCTAGGGTTTCCTTAGAGGTGGACCCCACCAATTTTAGGGGTTTTGGATTGAATTTTAGAGCAATTTCCGAGACACACATGTGGAGGTCTCCACTTTTCATTTTACTTTACATGTATGAACTCTCTCTTGGAGACCATGTAGGGTTTTACGTTTTTGGAGCTATGGAATGACCAAGATCATGTTTTTCTTCTTCTCTTACTTACATCTTGTTTATCTTTGCTTGGTGAAGTGAATCCCTCACCCATTTTCCTTTCATTTCTTCTTGAAAGTTGAGAGCATGTGTTTGAGTCTTGAGGTGGTTTCTTGCATTTTTCATGATGGGTCTTTGGTTTGAATGAAGAGCTATTTCGCTTTTCTCCTTCTTTGCTACCATATTTTCATACTTACTTTGAGTTTCTTGGATTGTGATGAAGTTGCTCCAGGATGATCTACACTCCAACGGTGGAGGACAAATTGATACAACAATAGAGAAGTGTGAAGACGCGGCTATAGTGATGATATGCGATTGCAAGGACGTGAGATGTGATAGCGGAATTGAGATGCAACAACGGAAGAAATATGGATCTGTGAAAGAGTGAAGAGCTTGCAGTATGGGGAAGCTAGCTCAGAAGGCCTTCATCTGGAAGGAAGCTAGGTGGAGTAATGGAAAGCTCAAGAAGGTGACTCTCCAATTATAAGCTTTAGCTCTTCGCACTGCTGCAACTGGTCTCAAATCTGGTGTTGTCGCTATTTTGTTCCATGTGTGCATTGCTTTTGAATTTGGTTCAGCTGCTCGGACCTGCTGTGAAGAACTGATTGGAAGTTTTCCAAATTTCCAAGTTCAAGCTTCTAGAAATCCTGCATTGTTATATCAAACCAACACGAAATCTAATGCTCCAATTGAACAATTGATTCAGTTATAATTTTAAGGACCAAGCTGCTCAAAACAAATTGGATGAAAACTAGGTTATTGTTCATAAGACAACACCAAACTACTCCAAATATCAGAAAACTGAATTGGTTTTAAACAAGGTGTGATGAAAGCTGTTTTGAACAATGTTAAAAACTGAAATCTGCATTTTCTCTCAGAATGGGTGTTTTCAACTAATCAGCACATTTCTATTGAGTTGGAGACACTCAAAATCATAACCACTCAACTGTTTGGCTTTGCACTCAAATTTTAGTGATTCTAGTTCTGATTTCTCAACTATTTTACTCTTAAAAACTGGTAGAATTGGTTGTAATACAACCTGCACAAACCTTGGTTGGCAAAGTTAAGAAGTAAAATAGTAAAAGAATTATGTAGGCAGCTTTGGCGTCTCTAAAAGGATTGAACTAAGATAGTTCACATCAAATCTCACAGCTGCTAAGTGATATTTATGCTATCTCTCCGAATCAGCTGCACCAGAAATTATGCTATAGTTTAGCCAATTGTACTGTCCGAAAATGCAGTTCCAATTGCTCTTTCCAATCTCCAATCTACCTCCTAGAGCGCTACCAGACTTGAGGACGATCTGGACCAGCTTCTGCACCAATATGGAGCTCACACAGACCATACAACTCGTTAGTGAAATCCAAAAAAATGAACCTGTTGCTGATCAAAATCTGCCACACCAGAATGCACTGCTGTACTTTTATGAAACAACTTGTGTGCAGAATTGCAATCAGTAAAAGCAAGCAATTAATGGTTTTCAAAGAAAGGTGGCACACAAAAGGAGTTTAAGACATGCTCTAGATTGGATTTAGAAAGCAAGAAAAGCAAAACATGATGCAACTAACCAAAATTGATTGATTTCACAAAAAATTGGCAAAACTGTTTGATGAAATGACTCAAAGAAGTACAAAAGTTGTGTTTTTCTGATTTTTTTACGGTTTCAAACGGGATTGCGAGGATTATTTGCTTTTTATGATTTGTTTGCAAGGTTAAATGAATATAAACATATATGGAAAAAGAATTCCCAGCTCTTGCCAATCCCAAAAATTGAATTCACGACAGACTCAATTATTCTGCCCTCCAAAACTGAATGCACCAAATATGGAGGCTGCAAATTTTTCAAAACAGCAGGGAGAAATTGATTCGCTGTGGTTATTACTAGTAGGACGTTCCAACAATGTTATAGGATGAAAAGGATCACGTACAATCATTTATGCAACCAAGAAATTAATCACAACAGAATTCCACTGCTACACTTCCAAAATTGGTCAAAATCTAGTGGTTTGATTGGTTTTTCTATGAATAAATGTATATTTGACCATATGAATAGTGAAGACAAATTTGAATTCACTTTATATGAGTGTTCAATCAAGAAAACAGTGGAAACACAATTGGATTTAGATTATGACTGCACTAGTTGAGAAATATACTCAAAATTGGGAAGTGACATGATGATTTTGTGCATTGTTAGTATAATGACCATAAAAATAGTGTAGACACATTTTAAATGGTCAAATAATGTTTTCCAAATGTATACAATGCACAAAAAACAGCAAATGCTCAATTTCACCACTTGAGTTGCCAATTTATGCAGAATTTAACATGTTGCAGCACGTGAAACAATTTTTAATGGATGCAAAGATTATGCAGGCCAGCAATTGATGAAAATAATTGATCCTAACTCAAGATCTAGCTTTAGAAATTCAAGCTAGTGGATGTTATAAGTCCTATGATGTAATCAAGGAGATGTAGCACGGTGCCAAGCTATTAAACAGAACCATGACAACACACATTGCTTAGTCCAGATTTTAGATTATTTCAACTTTTAAAATTGCAAATATGTGATGAATAAATGTTGGAATATGTTTAGATCATCATCACACAAATTGAAACAAGATTTGCAATCAATAAAACTGGTGTAAGCAAATGCATCCGAAACGAAAATCCAGCAAGAAACAGAATTAAAAATTCAGCGTTGCAGCACAGGCCTGCTACTGGAAACAACTATTTGGCATTGCCTTTTTTTCTTTCTCAAATGATCAAAGCTGGATGAGTATCCCTTGCTTTCATGATCAACATAGAGTTAGCTAATGCTTCACAAGTAAAATTTAAAGAAAACAATGTTGAATAGATTCAACAAAACTGATTTGACAAATTAAAAACAGCAACAACGTTGCACATGACTTAACATGACTGGAAATTGATTCAAAGCTAGGATGAGACTTCAAACAAGATAAGGCACCGATTAAAATGATAAAACTAACATCTATTAACTGTGAACGAATCAAGCATTCACTTACACAAAAAAACAGAAAAAAAAAATCAATCAAACAGTACACACATGAAGCAATGACAGTGCGAAATTGAATGACAGTTTGGAAGCAAGGGAATGAACTTATCTGGAGCGTGAATCATCCAACCTAGCTTTGATACCACATGATGAAGTTGCTCCAGGGTGATCTACACTCCAACGGTGGAGGACGAATTGATACAGTAGTAGAGAAGTGTGAAGACGCGACTATAGTGATGATATGCGGTTGCAAGGACGTGAGATGCGACAACGGAATTGAGATGCAACAACGGAAGAATTATGGATCTGTGAAAGAGTGAAGAGCTTGCGGTATGGGGAAGCTAGCTTAGAAGGCCTTCATCTGGAAGGAAGCTAGGTGGAGTAATGGAAAGCTCAAGAAGGTGACTCTCGGACAGATTTTCATATGCTGGAAATCTCAACAGCAAAGTGAATATCATATACATCCAAAAGTGCTCTTACAAGTGATCTAAGTTGGATTTATAGAATATCCAACTAGTTGTGCACGGTGTGGATGAAGTATGAATATGGTGGATCATGATCCACGTGGCAAAGCAAGAAACATGTGTATGGAAATCTAGAATCTACACGGAATGTGTTGAAAAGTGATGGAAATCTGCCATGGGTGGATTTAGCACAATGGGGGTGCGCTAAGCACCCTTAGTTTTCTATTTCTTGGACTTTGCTGCCACGGGTTGATTTATCACCATGGGGGTGCACTCAGCAACCTTATTCTTTTAGTATTTGGACTTTGATTATTTGGTGGGCTTGGGCCCAAGTCATCAGATTGGATCATGAAAATGAAGTTCTTGTTAAGTTTGGTGTCGAAAAAGGCTTGAGTTGGTGTATGGGTGTTGCATGTTTGAACCCTTTTCTTCTTGTGCTTTTGTTTGATGGTTGGAAGCAATATACGCTTAACATTTTTAGCGACTTTCTTGAGAGTTGCATAGAGGTGTTTATGAATGATTTTACTGTGTATGGATCCTCTTTTGATGCATGTTTGGATAATCTGGAGAAAGTGTTGAAAAGATGCATAGAAACAAACCTTGTTCTCAATTTTGAGAGATGTCACTTCATCTCGGAGACGGTTTCTTGGATGCTTAGGCTTCAATTTATCAAATCTAGGTTTTACTCTTTCATCTTTTCCATTAATTCCATCTAGTTTCACCATGCCTATGGTGAACTAAACCCTTTGTTGTTGGAAAACAATGAATCCTTTTAAAACTCTCTTATATTGAAATTCTTGTTTTATTCATATGCTTGTATTATGAATTGTTGGGTTTCTTATCCATGATTAATGCTCTTGTCGTTTAACTCATTCGGTAAGAAGATATTTGCCTTTGTCGATACGGAGACGTACGGGCAAGTCATGAACTGATAGGAATTCCCTAGATTAAGCAATACTGCCTAGAGATAGGGGTAGGACAATCAATCGTATTTGCTTCTGTAATATATTGCATTGCTAATTACTTAGGGAGACTAGAGATGGTAAACTAGTAATTAGTGGTAGGCTCTTTTCGCCGACAGATCGGGTTTAGAGTAGGCTAAGAAAGTTGCATGACAATTTGAAATTCTTATTTTATTGATATGTTTGTAATATCAATTGTTGGGTTTCTTATCTAAGATTAATGCTCATATCATTTAACTCAATCGGTTTGAAGATATTTGATTTTGTCGATATGGAGACATATAGGGAAGTATCGAATTGATAGCAATACCCTTGATTAAGAAATACTGCCTAGAGATAAGAGTAGGATGATCAATTGTTTTTGCTTATGTAATTCAATTGTTAACTCTCTATTTTTTCCCATTTTTGTGTGTTAATATTCTTCTTTTAGGATAATTTATCTTTTAATTTTCTATAATTAAGGTAGTTTAAAGTAATTAGGAAAAATATAGGATTTTTGTTAAAATAGTGTTAATTTTGTCTTTTTAGTTAAATAAAATAGTCTTTTTTTAATAATTAGGAATTTTATCTTTTAGAAAAATATTCATAAAATTTAAAAATAGAATTTTATTTCTTTTAGGCTTTATTTTTCATTTTACTTCACCAGTTTATTTTTTTTGAATGTTTGTAGGAATTATTGTGTTGCTGCAAGTAGGAATTGGGCCACTGTTGAACTGGGTTGTTGATGAATAGTTGGCATGGGTTGAGCTTTATTGGAATGCAGCGTTTTGGCAAGTGGTACCTGCAACACTGGGAATCGCGAGAGGGTGACAAACTCCGCGAACTAGTGTGTGAATGGTGGAGGGTGACAGACTCCACCCGTGAGAGGCGATTGTGAGATACGACACTGTGTTGTAAGCGGTGGGTGATAGACACCATGAACAGGTTCTCAGATTTGATTTCATACTCTTAGTTTAGGTTTATTGCTTTTCGTAGAGTAGCTTTCTACTGTAAATCTTGGACTTTTCATCGAGAAACCATGGTGGTGACAACCCGTGGTTTTCTCGGTTCCTTTCTATTGGTGTAATTTCCATTTTTCTTTGAATAAATTTCAGTTCTATTGTTCTATTCTTGTTTCTAGTTTTGATTTGATGCTATTTTAAAGTTTTCTTTTGATTCATTCGAGATTTGAATTTGTTAATTGTTTTGGATAGGTTAGTTGAAGTTTGTTTCAATTTGTAATGCCTAGAGATTTGAATTGGTGCAATTTACAGTTCTCGGCTATTTTCATTTGTTGTTTCTATTCTATTTTTGGATTTGATTCTTTTGGTTATTCATTATCAATTTTATGCATTTAGTAATTAGGATGCTTTGGTTTTATTTTTCATATTCAATCCTTTTTTTCTTTTGCATTATACATCCAGTTGAGGTCCTATTTTAGGTGTAATTAGATTCTAGCTCTTCCATACTTTAATCTAGGTCATAGTTATTTTAATTTCTCTTTTGCATTCCATTTTCTTATTTTCTTTCTTTAAACAGATTTTAGTCTAGCTTTTCTTTTTCTTTTTAGTTTTATTTCTTGCATTTATCTTCCCCACCTTGTGTGTTAGTTAGTAGTAATTAGAAAATAAAAGCAAGATTTAACTATACACTTTAAACTTAATTACAATGAATCCTTGGATTGATACCTAGGTTGACCCTTATACTACATTAGTGGGGAAACTTAGTTTGTTCTGATTTTAGGCGACAACAATCAATTTAGCATCAATGCATTGCTAATTACTTAGGGATACTAGAGATAGTAAACTAGTAATTAGTGATAGGCTCTTTTCGTCGAGAGATCGGGTTTAGAGTAGACTAGAAAGTTTGCATGGCAATTGATAATAAAGTGAATTTAATAAGAAAAGTAGATATAAGAGGGTGGATAAGGATGAAGTTGTAAACCCCAACAACCCCATTCATTCTTATCTTTTACTTGCCAATTGATTCAACTTGCATTTGCGTGTTTATTTTCGTTTTGCATACAACTACAAAATTATTTCTTTTTCAAGTCTTATGCAATCAATCTACATGAAAGATAAGGCCTAAGAGTTGTTGGTATCGGATGGGGTATTTTTCTAAGAGTATAACGCAGCGGAATTAAAACAAAGAGAGCAGAAAGCATGTTCAACCACAGTTAAAATGAAATTGGTCCTTTTTAGCAAAAATAATTTTCTTCAAGAAAATTAATCAAACAGTTCATATACGTAAAATAAAATGAGTGTAGGGAATAGAAAAATCACACGAGTATTTTTATACTGGTTCGATTCAACAGAATCTACGTCCAGTCGTTAATCACTACAAAGAGTGATTAACAGTTCCACTAAAAATAAATTTACAGATTACAATAAAATGAACAGAAGAGAACCACTCCGGCAATCGACCAACGATTCGCGAGCTTCTCCTTTCACAAGACCAGGCAGAGCACCTTGCTAACTTGAAGAGAGTCTGCTCCGACTATCGACACACGATACACGAGCCTCTCCTTTCATAAGACCAAGCAAGGGAACAATGAACAAAAGCTTTTTGAGAACTTCTCTCTGACACACAGTGTTCTACTTTTCTTTCTCAGCTCAAAACGTTGTTTTCTAAATTCTCAAAATCCAAATATATAGCCAAGTACACTGAATGCCAAAGGTCAGCTCCCAACTGCCATGAATAATGGATTATTGTAAGTGATAATCGATTATTCAAGTCCGTTACAGAGTTTTCAAAACGTGATAATCGATTATATGAAGTGATAATCGATTATTCAAGTATGACTTGTGATAATCAATTATTGTTTCATGATAATCGATTATTCTAGTACAAAAACATGTGATAATGGATTATAGCTTTACCATAATCGATTATACCAGTACAAATTACAATGTTTCAATATTTTCCTACTACATTCAAAATCTACAAGTTGCAGCATCACCAAAACTCATCTTCAAGTTTTACCAATACTCCCTTATTGGTAACAATCTTGCCCTTTTTGATGATGATCAAAAATGCTTTTTTTAAAAGCAACTCAGGTTTACCTACATCACATACAAACTAATAGACAGCCACAAAGTTAGCAGTACCTGTACAATTGAAAAATATTTCTCCCCTTAATTCTCCCTTAATATTTCTTCTCCCCTTTTTTTATCATAAGCAAAAAGAATAATGTAAAAATCTCCCCCTTAATATGAGCTCCCCCTCAAAAAGATAATATATGCATAAAATTGACATAAAAGCTCATTATATTAAGAACAGAAGGGAATTACATGAATTTCATAAAGATCAATACTAAATACCACAAAGAAAATAACATAAAAATCAAACTTAGTGGCCTAAAACCTAGAATTCAGGACTAGGGGATCTTTCAATAGGTGAGCTATTGAGATTACTCTCAATGTTAGATAGGCGAACATCAAGCTCAAGAAATCGATCCACCAAGTATTCATCAAGAGATTGCTGCCACTCATGAATGTCATCAAAATGTGTCTTCTGTGCTAGACTCATATCCTCCAATTGTTTAGATAACCTTGCAAAGTGATCTTCCATAGAAGTTGAGGAAGAGGAGGGTATGTTGGAAGTCCAGCATCAGATGGAGCAGCAGCATTCACTGGGTCAGCCATATGAGTGTCCATGTCATCATCTTCATCTTCATCAGGATGGTCATCATCTTTGTGAATAAGAACTCTTCCTCTGGTAATGAATCCCATATGACGAAAGGTAGTATCTCCAATTTCTGATCCTATAGCTTCAATAGCTTGAACAAGTTCTCCTTCAACAGTTACACCTTTGTATTCTAAAATCCTATAAATAAGAAGAGCATAGGGAAATTGATATGAATGGGATTTCTTGGCTTTTACCATTGTGTCAGCAATGAGAGCAAGCCAGTCGATGTGTATGTGATTTAGAATCCCATACAAAAAAAGTAAATCCTGCTTAGAGCATTGAGCATGGTTGGTTGCTCTAGGACACAAAATCCAGACAATCAAGTAGTTGATCATCCTTTCTTCAACTTTGAAGCCTTCAACCAGTAATTGCCTTCTATTTGTTTGTCGTTCAGGATGACGCAGGAAGGATTGCAAAGTCATCATCCTGTTGAAATTTTCAAGTCCTAAGTGAACTTTGACAGCATCATCCCAAATGGGAAGTTGAGCTACATTGGTCCATATGTCATCATCTAAAATGATGCGTACACCCTTGACCTTAGTAGATATTATCCCTTTTCAATAGCGCAAGTTGAACTAGAAGACTCTTATTAGATCGGGATAAATGCATCCTTTTTTCTCTACCAGATGCGTTAGTCCCTGCTCAGCAAAAGTGTTTGGAAATTGAAAACCATAGAAGTGGAAAAAGTCAAGACGGATATACTTTACCGCCATGATTTTCCTTTCTTGCCAAGAGTTTACAAAGTCTCCATGTTTCCCTTGATCTGAAATCCATCCATCTATGTTTGCAGGAAGTGGTTGAGAAGAAGAGGAAGCTCCAACTGTCTTGCGACGATGCCTTCTTGGTTCAGCCATGGAGGAAGATTGAGAAAATGAAACTTTAAGGTGAAAAGAAATGGAGGGATTCTGAGCTCTAGATTTGATTTCAACAGTTTTTGGGTGCAAAGGAGTGTTTAATAATCGATTATGGGGGGGGGGGGGAATTTATAAGAAAAATAGAAAAACTAACCGTTTATAGCCATTATTGGAAGCTCTAACGACTCTACTTTTGAACCTGACAACGCGATAATCGATTATGGCTCATGATAATCGATTATCGGTTCAATAATCCCTGCCCAAAAATTGCATGATAATCGATTATGCCTGATGATAATCGATTATCTGCTCAAAATTTTCCAGAAATGAATTTTATGAATGAATAATCGATTATAACCTTGTGATAATCGATTATGAAGCGTTAAGTTTACGAAAATGCAAAAATTTGCATAGACTTTGATCCTAAGTCATGTCTAACACTCCTAACTCTCTTCTAAGTTCAAAGAATCTATCTTTAGGTAGAGCCTTGGTGAAGATATCAGTTAATTGATGCAAGGTATCAACATACTCAATTTGACAGTCGCCCTTTTGAATATGATCTCTTAAGAAATGGTGCCTAATTTCTATGTGCTTAGTTCTTGAATGCATTATGGGGTTCTTGGTCAAATTTATAGCACTAGTATTATCACATTTTAAAGGAATATTATCAAGGAAGATATCAAAGTATTCCAGTTGTTCTTTCATCCATAAAATTTGGGCACAACAGTTTCCAGCTGCAATATATTCAACTTCAGTGGTAGACAAAGCTACACATGCTTGTTTCTTTGAGTGCCATGACACTAAAGAACAACCCAAGAAATGACAGGTTCCACTAGTACTTTTTCTATCAATTTTACAGCCATTATAATCTGCATCAGAGTAACCTATTAAACTAGGTGAAGCATCAAAGGGATACCAAAGTCCAAAGGAAGTAGTTCCCTTAAGATATTTTAGAATTCTCTTAACAGCAGTTAAATGTGANTCTTTAGGATTGGCTTGGTATCTAGCACACACACAAACACTCTGCATAATATCTGGTCTACTAGTAGTTAAGTATAGCAAAGATCCTATCATGCCTCTAAACATGGTTTTATTCACTCCTTTTCCAGTTTCATCCTTATCTAAATAACATGAAGTACCGATAGGTGTACTAGCTTCCTTACAGCTATCCATACCAAATTTCCTAAGAATTTCTCTATAGTATTTAGTTTGGGAGATGAATGTTCCACTATTCATTTGTTTTATCTGTAGTCCTAAGAAAAAGTTTAATTCACCCATCATAGACATCTCAAATTCACCTTGCATTATTTTTGCAAACTCTTC
>NW_014542169.1:482513-483826 GCF_000741045.1 Vigna radiata var. radiata
AATGTGTTTTCCTACTTTCTTAATGAATAAGGTTGAATCAACCTTTCCTCTAAAAAACTCATTTTCAATCAAAAAGGTACTAAGTCTTTCATACCAAGACCTAGGTGCCTGTTTAAGACCATAAAGGGCCTTTTTCAACTTGTAAACATGATCAGGAAATTTAAAATCTTCAAAGCCAGGAGGTTGACTAAGATACACTTCTTCTTTTATAAAACCATTTAAAAATGCACTTTTAACATCCATTTGATACAGTTTAAATTTCATCAAAGATGCATATGCAAGTAATAATCTAATTGCTTCTAACCTGGCTACTAGTGCATAAGTTTCATCATAATCTATACCTTCCTCTTGACAGTAGCCCTTAGCAACTAGTCTTGCTTTATTCTTTGTGATGTTTCCATCCTCATCAAGCTTATTCCTGAATACCCATTTGGTTCCTATGACTTGGAATTCATTTTGTTTTGGAATAAGTTCCCAAACTTCATTCCTTTCAAATTGATTTACCCTTCTTGCATAGCAATGCACCACTTGTCATCTTGAAGAGCTTCCTTTATATTCTTAGGTTCTATCTGAGACACAAAAGCAACAGTTAGACAGAAGTTATTTAAATTGTGTCTAGTAGTTACCCCTTTTGATATATCTCCTATGATGTTGTCCAAAGATAGTCCTCTTGGTTGTTGATAGCTTTTGGAATCAACAACTTGCGGTATTTCTTGAAGCTCCGGAGGATAATTCTCATTTAGATACATCTCTTCAAGAGCTTCTCTTAAGTAGTCCTCATCACCTGCAATGGGTTTATTTGACTCAAGAGGATTTACCTCAAGGTCTACAATCTCATCAAAGACAACATGCATTGATTCTTCAATTATTAATGTTCTTCTATTGAGCACTCTATAGGCTTTGCTAGTTAAAGAATATCCTAGAAAAATTGCTTCATCAGATATTGCATCAAATTTTCCAAGATTATCTTTTCCATTATTTAAGACAAAGCATTTGCATCCAAAAATTTTCAAATGAGATATATTTGGTTTTCTACCATTCAACAATTCATATGGAGTTAATTTTGGAATTGGCCTAATAAGCATCCTATTTAACACATAACAAGCATGCGTACTGCATCAGCCCAAAAGTATTTTGGCACATTAGATTCATTCATAAGCGTTCTAGCTAATTCTTCTAATGATTTGTTTTTCCTTTCAACAACACCATTCTGTTGGGGAGTTCTAGGTGCAGAAAAATTATGTGCAATGCCATATTCTTCACAAAATTTTCCAAAAGATTCATTTTCAAATTCACCACCGTGATCACTTCTC
>NW_014542169.1:485521-501550 GCF_000741045.1 Vigna radiata var. radiata
GCCATGGATTTTTCGGTTTTGGGTTATATGAATGAACAAGTTGCAGATTTTATTCCTCTCTTGCTTTAATCTTAGTTGTCTTGGCTTGGTAGAAGTATATGACCATCCATTTCTCTCTTCATTTCCTTGTTGTTGATGTTGGAGCTTGAGCTTGTAAGCTTGTCTTTGCCTTTCCATGGTGGTTGTTGGTTTTGAGTAACTTTATATTTCGTTTTCCTCTCCTTTGCTGCTGTTCCTCACGTTTTTCTTTGCATTTTATTGGTTGGATGATAAAAATGGAGTTCTATATGAGTTTTTGGTTGAATAGAGCTTAACTTGATGTGTGGGTGCTGTGGTTTGGGCTCTTTCTTCTTGGTTTTCATTTTTGATGTTTGAAACAAGGAATGGACCAGATTTTTGTGTTGTTATGGTGGCTGGACAGAGATGGAGTTGATGGTTTATGTTTTATTTTCGTTTTTGCAAAGAAAGTTGAAGAAAAGTTAGTGTTAGAAGTGGATTGATGAGTAGAAGTTTGTGTTTGTTGCTCTTGAATCATTTTGCAATTGAAAGTTTGGATTTACTTGGTGCATTCACTTTGTTGATGGGTGAAGAAAGAGCATTTTAATGTTTGTGTTGGTGAAGAAAATGAAAATGGTGTGTAGAAAGGAGAGAGAATGATGCATTTAATTTTGGCCACTTTTGGCCTAGCAAAAGGAGATGCTTCTTTTACTAAAAGAATTTTTCTCCACTTGGGTTTTGCCTCTAGCATTGTAATTGCCGAGAATGGCTTTGAAGAAGGGGATGTATTGTGATTGTTTTCCTTGCTTTGACTTTGCTTACATGGCATATTGATTGGACCATCCAAAGTATATTCCATTTGCATATTGGTTTGAAGCACTTTTTGTTGCCACTTCTTTCTTGCTAACGTAAATTGTGTGCTTTGGTGTGTGAATTCATTTCTTTGCTGCGTGGAGGAGTGAGGGCACGATTTCAAATGGGTTTCGTTAAGTATATTTTAATTCCTTTTGAGAAATGGTGCACATGGGGACAAAAAGACAACAAATTGGATGGTTTCTTGAAGAGTAAAAATTGAAGTGGACTTGGTGGAGTGTGGGTCACGGCCATGTGCCTTTTCTTGGCCATTTGGACTTTTAAAATTAGTTGTTAATTGTCATTTAGTCAAAGTAATTTGCTAGGATTAAATTAGGTTTGTTGGTTTCTTTTGTTTTCAATTAAATTGCTTAGTAGGTTGAGTTGTTTTTATGTGTTTAAGTTAGTTTTGCATTTAATTATTTTTAACCGTGTTTGCTAATTAATTGGTAGCAGTGTTTGATGTTTAGATGTTGTCTAATTTGTTTAGTCGTTTCAATTTAATTTCCATGGTAGCTTAATTTAATTCAGTCGGTCATTAGCCATATTGCAAAGTTTTCCTGAGGTTTCTAAACTGTGACTGTGTAGCAACTCTGATATGATTAATATCAATTATGTGTTTGCACCTACAATTGGGTATACGCTTAGTTTCCTAGTTGGTGTTACATCTTCGCTTAGTTGATGGAACTGTATGGTGTAAATCAGAGTTGATATTAACACTGCGTTCACTTAGTCCGCAATTATGAAGACAGATTTAACCGTCGCTTAGTCAGTTAACTGTGTGTGCATTAGAGGTCTGAGTAGCAACTGTATTTTGATAATCAGTGATGGGAAACATTGTGATTAGGTTAATGACTGATTGTTTTCATTCCGTGTCGATTTCGTATTATTTACAATACTGTTTGCGTTTTTGTCGTTAAATTCCTGTATTTGTCGTAATTGAATTCTGTTTTCATCTGTGCTTCCACAAAATGATCACAACCCCCCCCCTCTCGTGTTTGACTCAATTCTTGAACCGCAAAATTGGTCTTTGGGAGACGACCTAGGGGTCATTCCTTAGTTATACTACATTTCTTATATGCAATCAAATTTGTATGGGCCGCGACAACTCATCACACAGCTTTAACCCATGCCTATTTACCACTTGGAACACCAACATGTTTAATATTGCACTTGTTTGATGTGTGACCATGCTTCATACAGTAAAAATAACCCACATCACTAATTTTATTTTTAACAAAAGTTCCTTTAACAACCCAAATCTTTCGAGTTCTTCTTACCTTGGATTTATAATTTTGATGCAAGTTTCTATTTTTAAAATTGCTTTTATTAAAGTTTGATTNAGCATGTGAATTAGNNTTAGTTGCCTTAGCAAGTAAATTTTCAAGTATATCAATATCAAACATATAACTTTTGCATGACAAGCATTCAACAGGTTCAACAGTAGCATTTGCATATGATAATTTAATTTCTAAGGTATTAACTCTATTTCTTAAAACAACTTCATCATCAAGCAATTTATCATATTTTAACTTCAACTCATTGTGTTCCTTTTTTAATTTTTTATGCACAACATCAAGTTTTTCAGATTCATTCATCAAATCAAAGAAAGCCTTTTGTAAATCTAATTCACTAGATTCAAAGGTGGAATCACTTACTTGGCTTCCTGTATCTTCAAAATCTTCCATAAGGCACAAGTTGGCTTCTTCTTCTATGTCACTTGAGTTTGTTGAGCTAGAAGCATTATCCTCTCAAGCTATATACGCTTTCTTTTTCTTTTAAAAATTTCTTTCCTTCTTGTCTTCACTTTTCTTGCTCTTTGGACACTCAAATTTTACGTGTCCTCTTTCTCCACAACCAAAGCACTTCACATTTGAAGGAGATTCTTGATTTTCTCTCCTTTCTTTATGAAATTGTTGGTATCGGAGGGGGTATTTTTCTAAGAGTATAACGTAGTGGAATTAAAAAAGAGAGAGCGGAAAGCGTGTTCGATCACAGTTACAACGAAATTGGTCCTTTTTAACAAAAATAATTTTCTTTTAGAAAATTAATCAAACAGCTGATATATGTAAAATAAAATGAGTGTAGGGAATAGAAAAATCACACGAGTATTTTTATACTGGTTCGATTCAACAGAATCTACGTCCAGTCGTTAATCACTACAAAGAGGGATTAACAATTCCACTAAAAATAATTTTACAGATTACAATAAAATGAACAGAATATAAAACGAAGAAAACCACTCTACCAACTTGAAGAGAACCGCTCCGACAATCGACCAACGATTTGCAAGCTTCTACTTTCACAAGACCAGGCAGAGCACCTTGCTAACTTGAAAAGAGTCTGCTCTGACTATCGACACACGATACACGAGCCTCTCCTTTCACAAGACCAAGCAAGGGAACAATGAACAAAAGCTTTTTGAGAACTTCTCTCTGACACACAGTGTTCTACTTTGCTTTCTCAGTTCAAAACGTTGTTTTCTGAATTTTCAAAATCCAAATATATAGCCAAGTACACTGAATGCCAAAGGTCAGCTCCCAACTACCATGAATAATCGATTATTGTAAGTGATAATCGATTATTCAAGTCCGTTACAGAGTTTTCAAAAAGTGATAATCGATTATATGAAGTGATAATCAATTATTCAAGTATGACTTATGATAATCGATTATTGCTTCATGATAATCGATTATTCTAGTACAAAAACATGTGATAATCGATTATAGCTTGACCATAATCGATTATACCAGTAAAAATTACAATGTTTCAATATTTTCCTACTACATTCAAAATCTACAAGTTGCTTTTTAAATATTTTCCTACTACATTCAAAATCTACAAGTTGCAACATCATCAAAACTCATCTTCAAGTTTTACCAATACTCCCTTATTGGTAACAAGAGTCTTTTGGGAGAACGACACTCAGTCTTACCAATTATATTACTTGATAACGATCTGGTACACTTACCAGGGGCTTAACACTCTTCCCGAACAAGGTAGCCATGTTCTCTTAACTTCCCGAAAAAGGCAGTTAGAGATATTATATTTAGTTTATATTGTGTTTATGTGAATTAGGGAAATATAGTCCCTATATGTTTATTAAGGAAACATTGTTCTTATTTTATGTTATTTTATTCTTACATATTCATTTGTATTTGGGCTTAGCCCATATTTCTTCTATTATAAATAGAGAATCCTATGTGTGTATTTAACACAAGGGATTAATTCCAATATATAATTTTCACTATATTTAACATGGTATCAGAGCAGGTTTTCTAATCCTTCTCTACTTTGTCTTTGTTGTCGGCAGCTCCCCGTAAAAATTTCTTTCTCAACCTGTGTCTTTATACTTCAATTGGCAATCTCTGGTTTCTATCTCGCATCTGTCTGGTGTTGTTGTCCGCCACTGCCAGTTGCCACTCGCCACCAGCCTCCACCTGCAGCCTGTTCACCGTCTCCAGACACCGTCACCGGCCGTCTGCCGTCGTCAGCCACCATCACCGGTAGTCCGCCGCCGCCGACCATCGTCTTCGGGCACCATCTTCGGCCACCTTCTCCGACCACCGTCTTCGGGCATCATCTCCGGCCACCGTCTCAGGCCACCATCGCCGGCACCGTCGCCGACAGCGTCTCCGGCCATCGTCTCCGCCACTTGTGCCACTGATGCACCAAAACCCCTGTACTGCTTCCACTATCTTCTTCTCTATTCTAAAAGGTCTTCAAGGACAGTCAGTGGTTAACACCAAGAAATTTCAACACTAAAATTATGGGTTGAAACGATTTCACCCACCCTTTGTCAAATCTGTCAGATTTGTTTTTGTGTGCTTTGATGAATAAGAGCTTATTATGATCCTCCACTTTCACGGTTTGTCATCGGCGCGCCATCATTTTCGTCGTTCGTCGTGAGGGGGAGTATGTTTCCAGCCAGGTTTCAGGCTTTCAGACTCCACTAGTCAATGATGGCAGTCCTTGCAGTTTTGTCGCTTCTAGCCACTACAGGCCCCATCAGTCAGTGATGGCAGTCCTTGCAGTTTTGTCGCTTCTAGCCACTACAGGCCCCATCAGTCAGTGATGGCATTCCCTGTAGTTTTGTCGCTTTTAGCCACTACAAGCCCCATCAGTCAACTTGTAGTGAGTTCTTTCTAGCTCTCTTGACCTCTTCCGTGTGTTCATGTGTGACTTCCAGCACATCCCACATTCCTTTGGCAATTTTGCATTGAGAGATCCTAAAAAATTCATCAACTGTTAGTGTAGAGGCAATTATAATACGTGCTTTGGCATCATATTGTGCCCTACAATTTTCTTCTTGAGACCACTCAAAAAAGTTTTTCAAAATAGTTTTTCTATTGATGACATGAGTTGGCTCAAAAGGACCATTTACAGTTGCATCCCAAATACCACTATCCACTGATTCAAGAAAAATTTGCATTCTGATTTTCCAAAAAGGATAGTTTTTACCAGCAAACAGTGGTGGTCTGTTTGTCGATGCACCTTCACCAAAGGTTTCAAAACTAGAGGCCATTTTCCAGGAATAGTCGATTCAAAGAAAAATGTAATTGACTAGTTTGTCAAATATCTTATGACAACCATCTCTGGTACCAATTGTTGAAAATAGAATGGCTTAATTTCAACACCAAGAAGGGGCTTGAATTGGTGAAATACAAAAAACAGAGTTTTTTTAAAATATTTTTCGTAAAAGAGAGAAATTTCAAAAGATTCTGGAAATGCAAGGAAAATGATAATTCAAGTGCAATGGAAATAGTTGATTAGGTGAAATATAAAGTTGACTTGCAATGTAAACAGTTTAGGGATAGAAGATTCAAACATAGTTTTTATATTGGTTCGGCCAAATTGCCTACATCTAGTGTCCTTCTTGTACCCAGAAGCAAATGTACTACAATGGTCAAGGTTTTTACAACAAGGTTTCTATAGAGACCTCTACGTCAAAATATAAAACACCTCTCTAACCATCTAACCAAAATATGGGCATATACACACAAAGAATAGCAGCAAGATATCCCCTCTCCTGCAATGTTTAATCACTTCGAACAATCCTCAAAGTCCCAGAACGCAGCACGTCCTTTTCCTGTAATCACAACATGGCAGCCACAATCTTCACAAGATTGAGAGAAGTAGTTGATCACGTATCAGAAACACCTCACTGTGCAGTATGATCAATCTGTCTTTCAGCACAAAATCTGGCTCTCCAAGCAACAACAAAGAATGAACACCACAGTCTTTCTTGATGAGTTTTTGGAGTTTAGCACGTTTTACAAATCTAAAAAGAATCAATTGAAATTGTTAAATTCACAAAAGTCTCTATAGAAATCAAATTTTCTTCTATTTATAGTTTATCACAGAACTGACGCTCCTCAAGTCGACTACCTTACGAATAAAGTTGATTAACCTCATATAGTTATAACAGTTATAATAGTTTAGTAGCAGTCAAAACAACTTAATTGTTTACGCATTTAATTCTGTTGACTAACAATTGATACTTGGTCAAAGATACAAAATATAGTCGTTGGACATCACAAGCATCAACATAATTTCAAGATATAACTAACTAAGTCGAGTAGCTTGCGCATTCAATCGACTTTGTCACACTTCAATGCAGTTTTGAAAATCTTTCTTTGGAAAAATACACACAACACTGTTTTAAAAAGTTTATGCAAAGCCACGAGTTTTAATCGACTTGCTTCATAATGAAGTCGACTTAAAATTGTTCTTTTGCCACATAATATAAGTTCAAACAAAGTGCATGTGGTTTTCTTTTCTAAATCAAATGTTATGAAATCACAGATGATATCTTATGTAGAACGCGGTGAATTTGCACACAAAGACAAAATCAACACAAACATGTTCTCAAGTAATCATACACATGAAAGTAGTGAACATGTAACACATATGAACATGTAACAACACA
Source organism: Vigna radiata var. radiata (assembly GCF_000741045.1). Classification (NCBI taxonomy): domain Eukaryota; kingdom Viridiplantae; phylum Streptophyta; class Magnoliopsida; order Fabales; family Fabaceae; genus Vigna; species Vigna radiata. Next base: position 492,300 of record NW_014542169.1, read on the forward strand.
TATAAGCATGTAACACCATGTATTGTTACTAATAATGTGTTGTCATCATCATAAACCAGAAGCTATCTGAGATTATAAGGTTTAGCTAAACCAGTGTTTCCCTTATCAACAATCTCAACACAAGTAATAGAACTCCACGAAGTCCTCTTCCTCGCGCAAAGCAACATGGACAATATCAACCAAATTGTAGATGAACATTGATATGAAATAGTACACCACAATATGTAGAATAATCAGCTATATGAAAGCACTACAGTCTTCCAAGAATCTTTAAGGATTTCTTTCCAATGTAGCAATATATGATTCTTCAATAAATCAGGACGCTCTATAATTAATCTCAACAATCAAGTTTGTTATGAAAGATTAGAGTCACAAATATTTTGAAACACAGAGAGCAATGTGTCTATTTATAAGTTTTTTCAACTCTGACGCATTTTAATCAATTAAGCATTTAGTGTAATTTGTTAAGATTTTCCTTCTGCTTTAACAATTTTACATCTGCACAGGATTTAAAACATTAAATGTCCATGCAATTGATTAAATCATATCATACAAGTCACAACTTTTAAAATATGACCATTATTGACAGTTATGTCTTTCCATGAAAAACATTTTCATATAAAACACATTTTAACCAATTAACTACAAAAAAGAAGGGATTTACCGACGGACAAGAGCCCTCGGTACGGACCAAAAGCCGTCGGTAAACCCCTATTACCGACGGCCTGTCGACGGCTCCAAAGCCGTCGGTAATTTGCTTGTCGGAAACTTTACCAACGGCCTTTTGGCCCTCGGTATTACCGACGGCCTAAAAGCCCTCGGTAATACCGAAGGCCATAGGCCGTGGGTAATACCGAAGGCCACAAGGCCGTGGGTAATACCGAAGGCCATGAGGTCCTCGGTAACGCTGTTCGAAAGTGTGTTAGTGACGGCCTGGAGGTCGTCTGTAATTTTGACCGTCTATTTTGAAGCCAATTTGCTTCTCTATTAAACCCAAAACTTGCAAATGGATAATCAACAATCACAAATAGCAATTTATCCAGACAACATCAATTCAAATGTAATCATTCAACATTCATCAAGAAAACTTCAATCATTCTAAGTTTCCAAAGATGATAAGTTTCAAAACAAAGTTTAAAATGCAATCCCAAATTTCTAAGTTTAAAATGCAAAACAAAGTTTGATACTAAAATACTAACTTCAAAGTTTGATAAGTGTCAAAGTTCTTAAAAAAGAAAACCTAACTAAATTTTTTTTCTAAAGTTCCTACATATCAAAACCTATGATAACCATCAGGACTAGGATCATCACGATCATCAGAATCATATCTTCGTCTTGCACAACCGTGGTCTGGAAAGGAGGCTGCTGGGATGATGATGGGGTGGTATGTCCGTGTTGAGGAACCAATGTCCTAACTAGATTTTCCAGATTTTCAAATCTGGCTAGAAGTGAATCATAAGCATCTATGCTGACGTCATTGTTGGGGTCAAATGTGGTAGAAGTAGATGGTTGATGTCTGAATATGCCTCCTCTTCCAGCACTATAATGAGAGGCAAGTTGCCCAACCCCATACAGTCGTCCTTTCTTTTTTCCCCCAACTGTATCAACCCAGCATTGGGTCCTGATCATTTCTTCATCAGCACCGGATCCCCCCTCTGGTGTTGCCTGTGTCAATCTCGCAGAAAAATCTTCCTGTTAAATAAGATAGAAAACATTAGTAACATTAATTTAAATAATGTAATCGGTTAAGTTCCATACTTAAGCAATTTTGAAAAATATTTCCATTCAAAACAACTCAATGCACTCAGCAAACACGTACTGGCACAACAACGAGTTTTAATCGATTATACACTTAATGTAATCGGTTAAAACATACTCTTTTTGCCCCTATTATGCATATGCTGAAATCTGATGGAATATAACAGATTATACGAACAGTTAATCGATATATTTTATACAAATATGCATTTGGCAATGTGTTTCAACCAATGATTCATTTTCAACCAATGAATACATATACCATTTAATTCAAGTGCAAACACAAATATAATCAAGCAATTGTTTTGCCATTTAGTTGGACAAGAAACTATAAAAACATTTCTTTTGTCATCATCAAAAACACATGTGAGATATGGTTTCAACTCATAGCTCCCCCCTATCAACACATATCATTTCGAATCTAACTCCATTTCAAAGTGTTTTAGTTACAAAAGTTCATTTTACTAATTAATGGAATCATTATTTATTTAGTCTTGATTAGTTAAGTATTTATACGATTGTTTGGTGTTACACGAGTCTCTTGGAAAACGATATTTGATATTTTTTATTTATTACTTATACAATTTGGTACACTTACCAATGAGATAACAGACAATGTCACAATGGAAGATGCACGAGAAAGGTCAGGGAGCTAAACAGAAAGAGAAGAGGCCTTAAGGGATAAAAAGTGAAGAGAAGAGTGCGAGAGATATGCTAATTGAATGATGAAGCAACAAGCAAAATAGAGGGAGTGCGAGAGTGATTTTTTTTTGGGAGGTGATAATGTTCTAAAATCCATTCTTTTCATGCTTAAATTTGATATTAAAACACACCCTTTATGGCTTAGAATGGGCTTTAAATCAAGTAAAACACTTAGTTGAGTCTTGTGAGAGTCAAAAGTTGGTTTTAGAGATATTATGCTTGTTTTACATTGTTTTGTAGGGTTTTAAGGTGAATTGAAGATGGAAGTGAAGCAAGGTGGATTTAGACCCATGAAAGAAGCAAAAAAATGAAGAAAAGAAGGGTCAAGAAAGCCGCTGAGCGCCAGTTTTGCAATGTAATCTTTTGAAACTCTCATATATCCAAATTCTTGTTTATCTCATATGCTTGTCATATACTTTTTTATCAATTGTTGGGTTCTCATCTTTGCTAAATGCTTTTATTGTTTAACTAATTCAGTAATTGTTGTTTGTCTTTATCGATATGGGGACGTATAGTAATGTCATGAACTGGTGAGAAATTCCTTGATTATGCTAATACCGCCTAGGGATAGGGGTAGAACGATCAATTGTATTTTGCTTTCGTTCGCATTGTGTTATTGGTTACTAGGAGAAGCTAGGGATATCAAGCCGGTAATTAATAATAGGCTCTTTTAAGCAAGGGATTGGGTTAAGGGTAGGCTAGAAAGTTTGCATGACAATTAGATAAATATGTGAAGTAAATAAGAAAAGTAAATATATGAGAGTGGATAAGATGAAATTGTAAACCCCCCAACAACACCATTCATCCATAGTTTTTCAAAGCCAATTGAATCAACTGCATTTGCATGTTTATTTTTGTTCTTTACATATAATCACCAACTTAATTCTTTTCTTAAGTCTTACGCGATTTGTTTACATGAAAAGTAAGGCCTAAGAGTCCTTTGGGAAGAACGATGTTGCGTTTACCAATTATATTATTTGATAACGATCTGGTACACTTGCCAATGGCTTAACAAGTTCTTGGCGCCGTTGCCGGGGACTCGTGGTTTAACTTATCTAGTAGTGTAAACATATTAAGTTTGACGTGATTGTACATATCTTTTTATCTTTTTATATTTTTATTTTTTTTATAAAAAGGTGCTACAAAGGTTTGTGCTTCTTGTGCATGCAGCTGGAGCCCAGACATACTAGGAGCAAGAAAAATACGCAACCTCTTATTGAAGGCTTAAGTGAGGCAAGGGGGAGAAGGAGAGTCAGACGTCCATCTAGGGATTTGTTTCCTTCCCCTGAAAGACTATTATCACCTTCACCAGATAGAAGAACAGAGGAGATGGTTGAAAGAACTCCTCTAAGACGCACTCTTGCAAACCAATCAAATGCGGTTGGCCCTTTCCATTTTAACAACATAGCCATGCCTATAGATCAAACGACCAACATGGTGATGAATCCAGCACTTATACACCTGGTGCAAAGCAATCAGTTCCACGGCCTGTTAAATGAGAACCCATATGACCATTTGACAATGTTTAGTGAGATATGCAATACAGTGAAGATGGCAAGTGTATCAGATGATAGAGTAAGGCTTAGCTTGTTCCCGTTCTCATTGGGAGGAAATGCTAAGACATGGCTTAATTCCTTCCCTGAAGGGACATTTACTACATGGGAGAATGTGGCTACAAAATTTGTCAACAAATATTTTCCACAATCTAAAGTTACTTAGGGAAGACTAGAGATCTCATCATTTAAGCAAGGCATGAAAGAAACTCTAAGTCAAGCATGGGAACGATTCAAAGGCCTACTTAGGAAAACATCAGTTCACGGGTTTGACAAGACAACCCTTGTTCTTGCTTACCTTGGTGGACTAAATATGCAGTCTAAGATGATGTTGGACGCCTCAGCTGGAGGTGATATCAAACAGAAGACTGAGGATGAAGCCTATGACTTAATAGAGAGTATGGCAGCCAATGGCCAAGAAGCGTATAGTGAAAGGGGCACACCAACGCAAAAGAGAGGAGTCTTGTACTTACTTGCAGATTACGCAATGCTAGCTCAAAATCATCTTTTGAACCAAAAGCTAGATACATTGACAAAGATCCTCTCACAACTTCCAAAGGAGATTCATAATGTCTACCAAGCACAGTAGCTATGCGATCTTTGTGGTGGTGACCATATCAATGGTCAATGTGCTATACCTGAGGAGATGCAACAGGAAGCTAACTACATGGGGAACCAATTCCAGTACAGGCAAGGGAATTTCAACCAAGGCAATCCTAGCCAAGGTTGGAAGAATCATCCAAGTATTGGTCAACAACAGAATAACCCATTAGGGCAAACAAGAGGCTTCAGGAAACAACAATCTTCTCCTTTGTGGCATCAAATAAATCAATTGACAGAGAATGTTAGAGACTTTTCTAATATATTTGACAAATTCTAGAAGGATTATCATTCTCAACATTCAAGTGATCAAGTTACTTTTAGATCATTAGAGATGCAACTTGGTCAACTATCAAAGAGGATTGAAATCACAGAGAAGAATCAATCTAGGGTTAATACCGATGTTAATCCTAAGGAAGAATGTCGTGCTATTGTAGTAAGGGAGAAAAGAAAGGCAGAGGAAGAAGTGATTGAGATTAACAGTGATGAAGAAGAGGTAAGTGAGAGTGACAAGCTTGGTGAAGANGAGAAAGAAGAAGAGGGATTTGAAGAAGTTGAGAAAAGAAGAGATAGTCACAATGGACAGATGAGAGAAATATTCAAACATGTGACTATGGTTCCTATAGAAGAAAATCATCCTCAAATTCCTGTTTATTCTAAGAAAATTAATTATTACCTTGGAGAGGTGATAGATATAGATACAGATGAAGAAGAACAAGAAGTGCTTGTGCGGCCAAGAAAGGAACATCATCCATCTAAAATGAAGGATCTAGGATTGTTAACTCTTCCATGTGTGATAAATGACGTGGATATAGGAAGAGCAATAATAGACTCTGGGTCTAGCATAAATTTAATGCCCTTGAGTTACTTGAAGAAAATTAAAGGGTTAGTGCTAAAGCCAGCTAATACTACTTTAACAGTTGCAGATGGTTCTATTAAGAAGACAGCTGGTAGGGTGGAGGATGCAATTGTCTGTATTGAGGAGTTGGAATTCTTGATTGACTTTGTAGTTGTGGATATGGAAAATGAAGGAAGGATTACAATAATTTTAGGAAGACCTTTTATGAGGACTTCCCACCATGTATAAACATTTGTATTTTTAGGTTTATTTGATTTTTAGATGTAATTTATTGAATTTTTGAACACTTTTTGGGTAGCATCTACTGAGGGATGCTAAAACTCTTATGTGTCCACTGAAGGATACAAGGTAAGTACACCTATTAAAGAGTGTTGGAAGGATAAGCACTTACTGATGGGTGCTAAGCAGGTTTGGGTCAGGCTCGTGACGTTAAACAAGCGCTACCTGGGAGGCAACCCAATTGATTGTTTTGATTCTAAATCCTGTGTTAAGTGCATTGCATGTTTAAATTTTTGCATCTGAGAGGGGAAAGGCATATAATTGAAAAATTGAAGGATGAAATTGAGTGATATAAGGTATGATTACTCAAAAGACAAAAAAGAAGGAGAAGTGGAAAAAACCGCAGACCGTTGAGCGGTCCATTTTACGGTTGAGCGGTTGCGGCGCGACATGTCTTGGCTTTTCTTAAAAGCTGAGCGGTTTTTGAAGTTCTTCACTTTGAAACCCTTCTTTGAATTTTGCCTGAGCGGTCTTTCTATGCCCTAGTACTCTTCTTTCACTTTCAAGAGCTTTTTAGAGAGATTTCCTCGCTTTCTCATCACCCATTCACCAAAAATTCAATCTTTTACCATTATTGAGTAAAAGTTTGGGGTTTTTTGTTGAGGGACTTGCATTGGAGAGGACATTCATCATCAATTGATCAATTTTTCTGCAAGCATTCAAAGCATCCGTATAAAACAGTTTTATTATATAGGGATTAAGATCCGTATATAATAATCTGTATGTAAATAACTTTTTTCTTGTAGTGTCCACTCAAGTAACTATAACTATGACAATTCATGTTTAGGGTATCTAATTTGGGATTTGTTGATGAACATGCTTAGGAACATGATAAATTGGGGCTTTTGATTTCTATGCATGGATTGTTGAGATAGGAATTGTTTGAACTGATTAAATTGCATGATTTTGGTCTAGATTGATGAAATTAGTAAAAAGAGTGGAGATTAGGATTATTTACGAAAAGTATTTGAAAAACCTTAGTTGTCACCGCTGAGTGGTCTGTTTTGGTGCTGAGTAGTGGCGCGACTTAAGGCAAACCACCTTTGCGGTCTTCTTGGACGCTGAGCGGTCTGCAGCAGTATTGCCTAAATGTTGAAATTTTTGGATGTTTGTGTGTTGAGGGGCCCTGTTTTTCCTCAAGAATTGTATGATCATAGTGAAATTGATCTAACCTCTAGTGATGTTTCTGTGAATATTGTTGGATGTATTTGATTTAATGCAGGAATGTCTACCTCAAGGAGAGTGAAAACAATGGGCAACAAAAGGAAGGAACCAGAGAAACCCAGGAGATTCTATTCTTCTAGGTTCCTTTCTAGGAAACATGAAGAACATTATGCTACAGTCCAGGAAAGGCGTTTGCTGATGGAAAGGAAGGCTATGTACATCCCTGACTTAGCTCCAAAGTTTGGTTTGGAGATTGAGAGGCGAGGTTGGAAGAGATTGACGACATATCCAGCACCAGCCAATATTGAGTTGGTGAAGGAGTTTTACGCCAACGCTTTGCCCAGGGGAGGAGTGTCCGTATGGATATACATGGGCTATGTATGTGGGCACTTGATCAGCTATAATCCTTACACCATTAATGCCTTCCTAGGAACTGAGTGGCCAGGAGAGTAGTGTAGTTATGCTGCTATACTAAGGGAAGTTTGGGATTATGAGGACATTGAGCGAGTGATGTGCATCCCTGGGAGGCATTTTCAGAGAAACCCTGATGGAGTACATGTTAACATCCTTAGGGCAGATTTAACTCCCCTAGCCAAATATTGGATGGCATTTACTCATGCCAACATTTAGCCATGTTCTCATGTTTCTGACATCACTTTACATCGGATCCTGGTCATCTATTGTATGTTGAGGCAGATGGCTGTGAACGTTGGTAAGATCATTACCAGCGAAATTTTGAGTTGTGCCAACATTGTGAGCAGCAAGACACCACTGGGACATCCGTTCTTAATTACATTGTCAGCAGGCAGGAGTGGACACTACAGTTCCACCCTTCGAGAGGCCAAGTAGGGCTATTGATGCCTCCTATTTTCGTCAGTATTATAGGGAGGACGAGCCAACCGGAGTAGTTCCTAGGAGACGTCCTAGGAGGGCAGTAGCGCAGCAAGAGGATAAGCCTACGGATGTACCGGCACAACAGCCTGAGCCTTTTCAGATGAAGGATATGTACATGTCCATGATGGAGGCGAGGATGGAGTCCCTTTGCAGAGGGCAGGTGGCCATTGCCGAGATGATTGTAGGACTTTATGATCAACCATTAGTGCACAGGTGGACTATGAACGAGTTCCGTAGTGTGATGGCTTGGCCTCAAGGGCAGACACTGGCTAGTGGTCTAGAGCAGCTGAGACCTCAGGCAGACAGGATGATGACCAGGAGGATGAAGACTTTGAGGATGCCAAGGAGGAGGATGATTATGATTCAGATGAGGATTTACGTTGAAGGCATCTACTGATGGATGCCAGCATTTGGACAGGGATTTTTTTTTTCTTTTTCTTTGAACTTTAAATTTGTAGTGTAGGTTAAGTTTATTGTGTCTATGCTTGGCTTGTATACTTATTCGGATAATGGTTCAATTTTATTGCATGATGAGTTATTTACTACTAATGATTGATTGTGGATGATGATTGAGAATATGTGAATGCTGATGTCCAGGTTGATGGTTCACTAACTATGTGGACAGATGAGTAAGTGATTCATGATTGTGATTTTGATGCTAAGAAGGATTCATGAATGAGAAGTGAGAAAGCATGATTGTGTGAGGTATTGAACTTCAAAGTTTATTGTTGTGTGCACTGTTCACAGGGAATCATGAATGATATTGACTTTATCTTAATAATTGATTGAATTGCATGTGTATGTCATATGATCAAGGCCATGCTTGGAAAGCCCTTACTTAGCCAAATTTTCACCCAAAGAATTTTGAATGATGTACCCTTTTTGGACCTTGGCCTTAAACAGTATGAAAACCCTTGTTTGAATTGAATTACCTTGAGTTGGGTTGAGAATAATTATATGTGTTGAAAAGGTTCAAGTTTAGGGTTGAATGGGGAAAATGAAAGGCAAAAGAAAAAGAAAAGCATTGAGTTAAAAAGAATGAAAAAGAAAAAAATGCATGAGAAAGAAAAGAAAAGAAGAAAAGAGAAAACGCATGTAAAGTGAACTTAATGTAAAATGAAAAAGGGAAGAAGTTGGGAATGAGTGAGATTGGTTAAAAGGAGAGTGTGCTTGAACTTTGAATGATGATGTACACTCTCTTAACTCAAGGATTTTGTATTCCAGAAAAACCAATTTTCTTGATAGCCCAACCACAATACAAGCCTTGGAAAAAGTCCTTGTGATGACATGTGCATGTGAAGATTTTGATTGTTCTAGATGAATGACAATATTGTTTTATGTGACATGTGAACAGTAGAGAGTAGAGTGACCTACTAAATACTTGAGAGATTGAGTGAAACACTTGCTTGGTGAGAATTGTTAAATCCATGTTTACATCTATG
>NW_014542169.1:501755-506585 GCF_000741045.1 Vigna radiata var. radiata
TGTAGGATTCCACTGAAATCTGAATTGTATAATAACTTGTTGTGAGAAAAAGGAATTTTGAAAAGTGTGAATGATTTGATGAAGAAGTGGAAAGCCAAGTTTTGTCTTGTTTGCTTGAGGACAAGCAAAGTTCTAAGTTTGGGGTTGTGATAACAGTCTAAAAACCGTTATTTTCATGCTTAAATTTGATATTAAAACACACCCTTTATGGCTTACAATGGGCTCTAAATCAAGTAAAACACTTAGTTGAGTCTTGTGAGAGTCAAAAGTTGGTTTTAGAGATATTATGCTTATTTTACATTGTTTTGCAGGGTTTTAAGGTGAATTGAAGATGGAAGTGAAGCAAGGTGGACTTCGACCCATGAAAGAAGGAGAAAAATGATGAAAAGAAGGGTCAAGAAAGCCGCTGAGCGCCAGAATGGTCCGTTGAGCACTCAGAGCAATTAGAGGGAAACCGCTCAGTGGTAAAACTGACTGCTGAGCGGTCAAAACGGCAAGAGGCAAACCGCTGAGTGCTGAACTTAGGTTCCTGGGCGGTTGTCTGTTTTTATTAGCTAGATTTTGTAATATTTGTGTTATCTTTTTGGGCTTATATATAGCCCCAGTGCGAATTAGAAGGGGATTCTTTTGGCAGAGAGAAACGTCCAGAGCTATTCCACACACCTTGGAGGAGATTTCTTGGATGCTTAGGCTCCTTTTTATCAAATCTAGGGTTTGCTTTTCCATTCTTTCATTATATTCATCTAGTTTCACCATGACAATGGTGAACTAAACCCTTTGTTGTTGGGGAACAATGTAATCTATTAAAACTCTCATATATCCAAATTCTTATTTATTTCATATGCTTGTTATGTACTTGTTTATCAATTGTTGGGTTCTCATCTTTCCTAAATGCTTTTATTGTTTAACTCATTCAATAATTGTTGTTTGTCTTTATCGATATGGGGATGTACTGGTGAGAAATTCCTTGATTATGCTAATATCGCCTAGGGATAGGGGTAGGACAATCAATTGTATTTTGCTTCCGTTCGCATTGTGTTATTGGTTACTAGGGGAGGCTGGGGATAGCAAGCCGGTAATTAATAATAGGCCCTTTTCACCAAGGGATTGGGTTAAGGGTAGGCTAGAAAGTTTGCATGACAATTAGATAAATAAGTGAAGTAAATAAGAAAAGTAAATATATGAGAGTGGATAAGATGAAATTGTAAACCCCAACAACACCATTCATCCATAGTTTTTCAAAGCTAATTGAATCAACTGCATTTGCATGTTTATTTTTGTTCTTTGCATATAATCACCAACTTAATTTTTTTTCTCAAGTCTTATGCGATTTGTTTACATGAAAAGTAAGGCCTAAGAGTCCTTTGGGAAGAACGATATTGGGTTTACCAATTATATTACTTGATAACGATATGGTGCACTTGCCAGTGACTTAACAGGAGACACGAGAGAGAGTTTGGGGTATAGGGTTTCGTTTTTAAAATTTAAAAGAAAACCTTTTTGATCTAAAATTCTCCATTGCGTAAAGAAATCAGAGGGCCAAAATAGTCTTTATGGNTATAGGGTTTCGTTTTTAAAATTTAAAAGAAAACCTTTTTGATCTAAAATTCTCCATTGCGTAAAGAAATCAGAGGGCCAAAATAGTCTTTATGGAGGTGCAGGCTGATATTTCAAAGGTGCAGGAAAACAACTCTAAAGTTTTTGGTTATTTTTCCTTTTTAAAAATCCATTAATGATATTAAATGCAAAAAATATCACAGTTGAACAACGGAAGATGATTAAGCTGTAGTCTAGGTGCGGTGTAGTTAGCTAGGTAGGTAGGCAGAACTTCAAAATTGAGAATGTCAGGCATACTTGCATCCCTTTCACAGTCTAAGTTCACTACAAGGCTTATCCTACTCCAAACTTTGTGCACAGAAAAAATGTAAATTAGCTAATAAATAGAATATCTTAGATAGTCTGCAGCTAAATAGGCACAACAGTTCTAATTAGTAACCAATATCTACCATCATGGAAGAAATTCCAAAGTATTATGCCCTTTAAAAGGACTCAGTGGGGGCAAACTTACTTGTTTTTAGGTTCATCCACTTCTTCCCATAAGGAGGATGGACAATGTGTAGAAGAGATACAACCCCTTTACACGTTTCTTAGGGGTTTAACAATGAAGGAACAATATATAAACCATTCTCTTTTTTAGATACATTTGTCAATAATAGGACTAATTTCATTATCTTCAAAGTTTTCAACATAAACTCACTACCCACAAATTTGAATACTGGTCAAATTTTAATTGGAGTCTGTGTGACCACTGCTTATCACTTTCTATACAAAACAGCATATCTTCAAACATTATTGGTCTACATGTATCTTCAATTACAACAATTTAAATAAGAAAGTAAGGTAATATCTAATCCCATTTAAAGCAAGCAACACTCATATGCAGTCTACTAGCTAGCCTAGAAACAATTTATTTTCAACTGTTTTATGAATTTGTTCCCCACCTTACATGGTATTAAGCATCCCTTTCTCTGTTATGCCAATATTTTTCTACTTGTGTCCTAATTCTTTACCCTAAAAAGCAAATGTAAAAGGCCGAAAGGGAATAAGGTACTCTGAAAGTGTGGAAGCATGCTGCTATATGGCCATAATCATCATCCACAAGAGAAAGATTTCGGCTTATTTCAGGTCAAGTAGCAGTTTCAAATTTCAAGGACCCACAGACAAACTGATACAGACCCAAATCTTATTGGGCTCAATGAACCCTTGATCCAAGAAGAAACAGCCAAGCATAGGTGGGACAGAGTATATGAGAGGAAAAAGAGTAGGAAAGGTGACGTGGCATAGTCGAGGGGAATAGGTTGGTTAGAAGAGAGAGAAATGGGTGTGGTTGTTTAAAAGAGAATCTGGAAGAAAGTTTTGGGGACGGTTAGTTGTTTTTTTCGTAGAGAGGGAGCCATTCTTGGTTTCTCTGAGGAGCTTGGCTCTGGGCAGTGAGTTATTCATATCTTACTGATTTTCTAGTTTTGCAGAGAATAAAATACACTCATATTCAGTCTTCATTTGATTTCTTTATGTGCTTTTAAAAAAAAAATCCTTATCACAAACCTATTGGGTGGAAATGTGGATGGAAAACTGTAATGAAGTTTTACCAAATTCAGTTCCTCTCTAGTATTGCACATGAAGGTCACGGTTTGAATCACTTTTATTGGTGAGCCAAAAGCAACTATATAAGCATTATTTTTTTGCTACAGAAAAATATTTGTTGCTTTTGATCCATCTTGCTAATAGTACTTTGCTAATAATGTCTACTTTCTTTTGATCCATCTTGTCATGTATCTGCTTAATTTCAACTTTGGGATAAATGCTTATCTTTGCCTACATGCTAGACTGTAATCAAACTGTTTGTGCCTTGCTTTCCTAGTGTTCTCACTAGCCTCCAAACCCTTGCATGTAAAAGTAGTTGACAAACTCATTGCAAGGGTTTGCCATGAAATTTGCTGCTTCAACTAAATTCCTAGTAATTCGTTTGGTTAGTGGTTTCTTTAGATTAGTACTCCAATTTGTCCTACAGTTAAGTGAACTTTGATAAAACACCAATCATGACTTTCTTGTATGTTCCTTAGTTAAACTTCCCTACATGAGAAGAATGCATTATAAGTCATACATTTCAGGATTATTGACCAATTACTACCGGCATATTTCAATTTCATACTGTCATAGGGTGATATGATTCAAGATGAAACATAAATTATTACAGTATAAGCCGTCTGTTTGCACAAATTTGCAGTGGTAATGATGATGGCTCAAAAGCTTGAAGGGTTTATCTCTGATTGATGCCTTTAGTTAAAACACCGAATTATAGAAAGCTAAACAGTGCTACAAAATAAAGGTGATCAATTAGATCGTGTCTGATATCTTAGCATTTTTTAGATTTATTAAACTTTACATGTGTAGTGTTGTCACTCTTGATTTTAGAGAAATGATAATAGTACACTCCTCTTCTTTTATTACCGGATTCTTCTGCTTTGTTGACCTTTATCCAACGTTTTCTGCATAACACAACGTTGTCTGTTTTCTATAATGGTGGGTTTGGATTCTACTGTCGCGCTGTCTTTGTATTACTGTTATTTGTGCTTTTAGGTGTCTTACTATTTAATATTTTTCTTGATCCTTATGAAAATATTGGAAGATTGCAAGATGTAAAGTACTCTTCCATTAGGTAGGATGAAAGAAATTCATAGTGAGATTATGGAAGAGAGAAGGTATAATTTTCATATTATAGATTTATGAGTATAGCTAAAAATATAAATTAAACTGAGGTCATATTTATAAATTAAACTGAGGTCATATATACATAAAATATTTCTGCAGTAAATATAAATACGACACTTTTGGTGTGTGATATATAATATTTTGTAATATATTATTTATTTCTCTTTCTTTATAACTCCTAAAAAGAATGCCTTTAATATCTTTTTTTAATAATAACAATAACAATAATTATATGATAAATAATGAGTGATTTATTGTGTATGAATTGTAACAGAAAGTATAAATAAGATTGTAAAAAAAACTAACCGTAGTGAGTAATGAAAGTAAAATAGGGTATGGATTAAATTATTAAAGGACAATAAGATAAACAGAATGTGTAGAGAAAAAGGTTTCGTTCTATATATACTCATAGATTAAATTTACTTTATATTTTCTTTTTTCAATACAAAAAGATATATATATATATATATATATACTGGCAACTTTCTTCTGTAAATGATACGATGACACATAGATTAGGGACATCTCCAGGATATAAAATTGCCTCTTTTTACCATC
>NW_014542169.1:506965-513761 GCF_000741045.1 Vigna radiata var. radiata
TATATATATATATATATATATTTTGATTTTAATCTTTTTTTGCATTACATGAAACCTAAATTATTGTATTTTATATGTGAAACACATAAAGGAGATGTCTTTGGAAAGAAAATGCCTTAGAGTTGAGAAAGTTGACATTAAAAGAAACTCAATAAGTCGTGATGGGTATTGGTACTAATAATGTTCAAGTGCATACATATTCAGTTGGAAAACTATTATTGATTTTGAGAAACTACTCTTGAGTTGATTCCTACTTATAAAAAGTAATGAAACCAATAACCAAAGAGCCTATTTCCGGTTAAATTTTAAAAAAAAATTCAGTTCAGAACATTACCAAAATATAGTCTCAAGTATAAAGAAGAATCTTGAGGGCAATCACATTGATAAGTGTTAATGTTAAGTAAGATTTTTTTTTTTCACAACAAAGTAAAATATATTAAATAAATAAGTAGGTTAACGTATCTCATATACATAATTTACATATACGTACTATTGTTTTGTATTAAGTCATTTCTCATTTTAATCATACATATCATTTATCCTAATTCATACATATTTTAAAAGAACATTTTTCAATATCATTACAAGATGACAAAGACAAGCAACATGCATACGTATTGATGCTCCAAATTAATCAATTTTTTCAATAAATATATTTAAATAGTTTATACTACAACAAGTATCGTATCCATGAGAATTTGACAGAATATACAAAGTTTTAAATTAGTTTGACTTTAAATACAATAATAAAAAAGTGTGGAAAAAAATTGAATTTAAGAAAAGAAAGTTATTTCTACAAAAGAACACGCCGCAAAATAGTTTTGAGATTAAAAAATGTTGATTTCAGGATGATAAAGACATGTTAAAGCTAGATTTTACCATTTCGTTCTTCTCTTATAAATGTTTGGTTATAAAGATGCAATTAATCATGTCCTAGAATTTCTCTTTGAATGTAACTATAAGTTCATTCTTGACACCTAGAGTCTAAGATCACTAGATTTTAGTATGATTCTTTAGTGACTGGTTAAATGGATCACTTACATTAAGATTAGGATTTTATAACCAGTTAAAGTCTTAGCTCTATTCCTAACATTTAAAAGAAGAAGAAGAATTAGTTGACCACAACTTGGAACCAGTTCTCCCTCAATCCTAAGCCAATAAAATAAGATAAGTGATCAATCAATCCAAAAACAAATACAAACTAATTCATAAACATGTAATAAAATCATAATAAATGAAATAGTACCAATACAAGAGATTTCTAAAGTTACATCTTTGCTTCAACACTTTAAGGGATTGAGCTCTTCAACATAGATGGAAAGATTACTATACAAGGAAAAGTCATCATCTCTTAAGACCTCTGATAATATTCTTTAAAATACAGATGAAAGTGTTTGAGAAAACTATCTAAAAGTATCTCTCTAATGTTTGTTCAACAGTCCCTGAAAATAGAGGAGCAACTCTGTTTTTATAAACTTTCCAAGACATGGCTTCAATGGTGAAAGTGTGGCTTTAACTAGAGAGGTTTCCTTCCAAAATGGGTTTTCTTTGTGACTCAAGCCTCATGCTTTTGGTGTTGTAGCCCTTGGGATAACTTATTTAAGAAAAAGTCTTCATGGCTTAGCATTTAGTATAGTGCTTGAGGTTGCAATGGAAGCTTTTGCTCTGATGAATTTATAAGGTGGAAAGAATCTTGCTAAAAAAAATTCTATACATCTTCTCAGCTAGTTAAACTTTGATTTGGGTAAGATTGCAACCATGTTTTAGATTTTCCTATGAGTGAAAAAGAAAACAATATAAGATGGACAACATCCTCATCATAAGAATTTGTCCCTACTATTCCACATAACTCGTAAAATCTGACAAGAAGGTTGAAAGGGTCTTCCGGGTCTAAACTACCAAATTGGTTTGTTGTTATCATTGTGTAGGTTTCATTTATACACCTTTGATGAGTTTAACTATGCTTGAGAAATGATGTGGTCCTTACTACTGAGTGTAGTATACCAATAACCTTCATTGGTTGTTTCTTGCAACCATTTTGTCTGATGTTTGAGAATCCATATCATAGTTTGGGTTAATGGTCTCTACCTGCTGTTGTTGCTACTATTTCAAGAGTTGCTTTAACTTTTTTTTCTTGTTGTTAAGTCTCATAGTTGTCCATTCAATTTCAACATCAAAAAGCAAACAATGGTGAGCATCACAAATTATGCAGAGAAGAAAATTATGCAAAAAAATTATGTTATAGTTAATAGGATGTGAACAGTATGATATCAGGGTCGAGCAGTTACGATATATCTTATTAAAGATATAAAATAATCAAGAATATCTATTTAAAGATATTCAACAACTAACAAGATTTTCAAGTAAGTCTGTTAATATTATATTCTGTTTATATTCTATTGGGCTTATATCAGTTTAAGGTCCATGAGACAAATTATAAATAGAGAGAGTGAGGGCCACAAGTCAGGTATCTTCCCATCAATCTTCCAGCCACACTTCATTCACATCCTACTCACACTCCACTACTCTGAAAATACTCTACAGTGATAACAAGAAGTCTACCGAGCAGGTACCTCCCCCCTCCTGGTCAAGAAGTCTACTAAGCGACTCAGATTAAAGGAAACGGAGCGGTCAAAGTTGAAGGAAGGTGAGCGGCTCAAACTACCCAGGCGTTCGCAAGCAAGGAAGAAACGTCAGAAAATGTTAGTGTCTCGGTCCCACAAAATATCTACCACAACAAGAAGATAAAATGTTAAGCCTTAAGTCCATGCTTTGTACACCCTTTATTCACCTTTATACACCCTTTCTACACCCATTGTGCAGCCTTTGTACACCCTTAGTACACTTTTTGAACACCCTGTGTACACCCTTTATACACCTCTATACACCCTTTGTATACCCATTGAACACCCTTTGTACACTCTTTGTGCACTCTTTATGCACTCTTTGTACACTATTTGTATACCTTTTCTACACCCTTCCTACATCTTTCTACATTTTTTTACACTCTTCGTACATCTTTTCTACACTCTTTGTATACCCTTTGTACACCCTTTTTACAACCTTTTTACATCCTTTGTACACCATTTGTACACCCTTTATACACCAATTGTACACCCTTTGTACACCCTTTGTATGTCCTTTGTACACCCATTGTACACCGTTATACACCATTTGTACACTCTTTATAAACTGTTTGTACACCTTTTATATAACCATTATACACCATTTGTACACCCTTTGTATGTCCTTTATACACCATTAGTACACCCTTTGTAAACTGTTTGTATACATTTTATACAACCTTTTGTACACTCTTAGTACACCCTTTGTACACTCTTTCTACACTCTTTCTACATCTTTCTACATATTTGTATACCATTCGTACACCATTTCTACACCCTTTGTATAACCTTCGAATATCCTTTGTTCACCCTTTGTACATCATTTCTACACTCTTTGTGTAGACCCTTTATACACATTTTCTACAATTATTTAAATCCTCGTACACCTTTTGTAAACCCTTTGTACATCTTGTGTAAACTCTTTGTACATCCTTTGTACACCTTTTATAACCATTCAGACATCCTTTGTACATACTTTATGTACCCATTGTACTCAGTTTGTACACCTTTCATATGCCCTTTCTACACCTTTTATATACCCTTTGTACACCCTTGGTACTACCTTTGCACAACTTTTCTAGTACCTTTGTACACCTTTTATAAACCCTTTGTAAACCCATTCTACATCATTTTTAAAGCCTTTGTACACACTTTGAACACCCCTTATACAGTCTTTGTACACCCTTTTTNACCCTTTGTAAACCCATTCTACATCATTTTTAAAGCCTTTGTACACACTTTGAACACCCCTTATACAGTCTTTGTACACCCTTTTTATACCCTCTGTACAACCATTGTACTACTTTTGTACACCCTTTATACACCTATTGTACACCATTGGTACACCCTTTCTAACTATCTCTATATATTTGTACACCCTTTGTAGATCCTTTATACATCATTTGTACACCCTTTGTACATCCATTGTAGACTCTGTCTATATCTATCTTAATTTTGGTACACCTTTTGTACACCCTTTGAACAGCCAATATACACCCTTTATAAACCTTTTATACACCCTTTATACATCATTTGTACACCCTTTGTACATCCATTGTAGACCCTTTCTATATCTATGTACATTTTGGTACACCTTATGTACACCGTTTGTACACCCAAAATACACCCTTTATACACCCTTTATACACCCTTTATACACCCTTTCTACATCATTTATACACCATTTATACACCCATTGTACACGCTTTTTATATCTATCTAAATTTTGGAACACCTTATGTACACCCTTTGTGCACCCTTTGTTTATGCTTTGTACACCCTTTATTCACCTTTATACACCCTTTCTACACCCATTGTGCAGCCTTTGTACACCCTTAGTACACTCTTTGAGCACCCTATGTACACCCTTTATACACCTCTATACACCCTTTGTACACCCTTTGAACACCCTTTGTACACTCTTTGTGCACTCTTTATGCACCCTTTATACACTCTTTGTACACTACTTGTATACCTTTTCTACACCCTTCCTACATCTTTTTACATTTTTTTACACCCTTCGTACATCTTTTCTACACTCTTTGTACACCCTTTGTACACCCTTCGTACACCCTTCGTACAACTTTTTTACACCCTTTATACACCATTTGTACACCCTTTATACACCAATCGTACACCCTTTATATACCCTTTGTATGTCCTTCGTACAGCCATTGTACACAGTTATACACCCATTGTATACCTTTTATACAACCTTTTGTACACTATAAGTACACCCTTTGTACACTCTTTCTACACCCTTCCTACATCTTTCTACATATTTCTTTACTCTTCGTACAACATTTCTACACCTTTCCTATAACCTTTATACATCCTTTGAACACCCTTTGTACATCATTGGTACACCGTTTGTACATCATTTCTACACTCTTTGTGTAGACCCTTTGTACACATTCTCTACATCTATTTACATCCTTGTATAGCTTTTGTAAACCCTTTGTACATCTTGTGTAGACCCTTTGTACATCCTTTGTACCCCTTTTATAACCATTCAGACATCCTTTGTACATACTTTATGTACCCTTTGTACTCAGTTTGTAGACCTTTCGTACACCCTTTCTACATCTTTTATATACCCTTTGTACACCCTTGGTACTACCTTTGTATAACTTTTCTACTACCTTTGTACACCTTATATAAACCCTTTGTAAACCCATTCTACATCATTTTTAAAGNTATAAACCCTTTGTAAACCCATTCTACATCATTTTTAAAGCCTTTGTTCACACTTTCAACACCCCTTATACAGTCTTTGTACACCATTTGTATACCCTTTGTACTAATTTTGTACAACAATAATACACCTATTGTACACTCTTTGTAAACCATTGGTAGACCCTTTCTAACTATTTCTATATATTTGTACACCTTTCGTACACCATTTGGACACGCTTTGTATACCATTTATACACCCTTTATACATCATTTCTATACCCTATGTACATCCATTGTAGACCCTTGCAATATCTATGTACAATTTGGTACACCTTATCTACACCCAATATACACCCTTTATACACCTTTTATACACCCTTTATAGACCCTTTCTACATCATTTCTAGATCATTTATACACCCATTGTACACGCTTTTTCTATCTATCTAAATTTTGGAACACCTTATGTACACACTTTGTGCACCCTTTGTCCATGCTTTGTACATCCTTTATTCACCTTTATACACCCTTTCTACACCCTTCGTGCAACCTTTGTATACCTTTAGTACACTCTTTGAACACCCTAAGTACACCCTTTATACACCTGTATACACCCTTTGTACACCCATTGAATATCCTTTGTACACTCTTTGTGCACCCTTTATACACTTTTTGTACACTATTTGTATACCTTTTCTACACCCTTCCTACATCTTTCTACATTTTTTTACACCCTTCGTACATCTTTTCTACACTCTTTGTATACCCTTTGTACAACCTTCGTACACCCTTTGTACAACCTTTTTACACCCTTTGTACACCATTTGTACACCCTTTATACACCAATTGTACACCCTTTGGATATCTTTTGTATGTCCTTTGTACACCCATTGTACACTATTATACCCCATTTGTACACCCATTACTCACCCTTTGTAAACTGTTTGTATACCTTTCGTACAATCTTTTGTACACTCTTAGTACACCCTTTGTACACTCTTTCTACACTCTTTCTACATCTTTCTACATATTTGTTTACCATTCGTACACCATTTCTACACCCTTTGTATAACCTTTGAACATCCTTTGTTCACCCTTTGTACATCATTGGTACACCGTTTGTACATCATTTCTACACTCTTTGTGTAGACCCTTTGACACATTCTCTACATCTATTTAAATCCTTATATACCTTTTGTAAACCCTTTCTACATCTTGTGTAAACTCTTTGTACATCCTTTGTACACCTTTTATAACCATTCAAAAATCCTTTTATACATACTTTATGTTCTCATTGTACTCAGTTTGTACACCTTTCGTAGACCCTTTCTACACCTTTTATATACCCTTTGTACACCCTTGGTACTACCTTTGTACAACTTTTCTACTACCTTTGTACAACTTTTATAAACCCTTTGTAAACCCATTCTACATCATTTTTAAAGCCTTTGTACACACTTTGAACACCCCTTATACAGTCTTTGTACACCCTTTTT
>NW_014542169.1:514036-518855 GCF_000741045.1 Vigna radiata var. radiata
CACCCCTTATACAGTCTTTGTACACCCTTTTTATACCCTCTATACAACCATTGTACTACTTTTGTACACCCTTTATACACCTATTGTACACCATTTGTGCACCATTGATACACCCTTTCAAACTATTTCTATATATTTGTACACCTTTGTACACCCTTTATACATCATTTGTACACTCTTTGTACATCGATTGTAGACCCTGTCTATATCTATCTGCATTTTGGTACACCTTATGTACACCCTTTGTACACCCAATATACACCATTTATACACCTTTTATACAACCTTTATACACCCTTTCTACATCATTTCTACCCCATTGGTACCCCATTGTACACGCTTTGTATATCTATCTAAATTTTGGAACACCTTATGTACACCCTTTGTACACCCTTTATTCACCTTTATACACTCTTTCTACACCCATTGTGCAGCCTTTGTACACCCTTTATACACCTATTGTGCAGCCTTTGTATAACCTTCGTACATCATTTATACACCTTTTACACACCCTTTGTACATCATGGGTACAACGTTTGTACATCATTTCTACACTCTTTGTGTAAACCCTTTGTACACCTTTTCTATATCTATCTACATCATTGTACACCCTTTTGTACTTCTTGTGTAAACCCTTTGTAAACCTTTTATAACCATTCAGACACCCTTTGTACACCCTTTATACACCCCTAGTAGACCTTTTGTACTCTGTTTGTACATATTTTATGTATCCTTTGTATTCACTTTGTACACCCTTCGTACACCCTTTCTATACCTTTTATATACCTTTTGTACACCCTCGGTACTACCTTTGTACAACTTTTCTACTCCCTTTGTATACCTTTTATAAACCCTTTGTAAACCCATTCTACATCATTTTTAAAGCCTGTGTACACATTTTCAACACCCCTTATACAGTCTTTGTACACCCTTTGTATACCCTCTGTACTAATTTTGTACACCCATAATACACCTATTGTACACCGTTTGTAAACTATTGGTAAACCCTTTCTAACTATTTCTATATATTTGTACACCTTTCGTACACCATTTCGACACGCTTTGTATACCATTTATACACCCTTTATATATCATTTCTACACCCTTTGTACATCCATTGTAGACCCTTTCTATATCTATGTACATTTTGGCACACCTTATGTACACCGTTTGTACACCGTTTGTACATCCAATATACACCTTTTATACACCCTTTCTACATTTTGTCACACCCATCGTACATCTTTTCTACACTCTTTGTATACCCTTTGTACACGCTTTGTACAAACTTTTTACACCCTTTGTACACCATTTGTACATCCTTTATACACCAATTGTACACCCTTTGTACTCCCTTTGTATGTCTTTTGTACACCCATTGTACACCGTTATACACCATTTGTACACCCATTACTCAACCTTTGTAAACTGTTTGTATACCTTTTATACAACCTTTTGTACACTATAAGTACACTGTTATACACTTTTTCTACACCCTTCCTACATCTTTCTACATATTTCTTTACTCTTCGTACAACATTTCTACACCCTTCCTATAACCTTTATACATCCTTTGTACACCCTTTGTACATCATTGGCACACCGTTTGTACATCATTTGTACACTCTTTGTGTAGACCCTTTGTACACATTTTCTACATTTATTTACATCCTTTGACACCTTTTGTAAACCCTTTGTACATCTTGTGTAAACCCTTTGTACATCCTTTGTACCCCTTTTATAGCCATTCAGAATTCCTTTGTAACTATTGTACACCATTGGTACACCCTTTCTAACTATTTCTATATATTTGTACACCCTTTATACCTCATTTGTACACCCTTTGTACAGCCATTGTAGACCCTGTCTATATCTATCTACATTTTGGTACACCTTATGTACACCCTTTGTACATCATTGGTACACCGTTTGTACATCATTTCTACACTCTTTGTGTAGACCCTATGTACACATTTTCTACATCTATTTACATCCTTGTACACCTTTTGTAAACCCTTTGTACATCTTGTGTAAACCCTTTGTACATCCTTTGTACCTCTTTTATAGCCATTCAGACATCCTTTGTAACTATTGTACACCATTGGTACACCCTTTCTAACTATTTCTATATATTTGTACACCCTTTATACATCATTTGTACACCCTTTGTATATCCATTGTAGACCCTGCCTATATCTATCTACATTTTGGTACACCTTATGTACACCCTTTGTGCACCCTTTGTCCATGCTTTGTACACCGTTTATTCACCTTTATACACCCTTTCTACACCCATTGTGCAGCCTTTGTACACCCTTAGTACACTCTTTGAATACCCTTTATAAACCTCTATACATCCTTTGTACACCCATTGAACACCCTTAGTACACTCTTTGTGCACCCTTTGTCCATGCTTTGTACATCCTTTATTCACCTTTATACACCCTTTCTACACCCATCGTGCAACCTTTGTACACCTTTAGTACACTCTTTGAAGTCCCTATGTACACGCTTTATACACCTCTATACACCCTTTGTACACGCATTGAATACCCTTTGTACACTCTTTGTGCACTCTTTATGCACCCTTTATACACTCTTTGTGCACTATTTGTATACCTTTTCTACACCTTTCCTAAATCTTTCTACATTTTTTTACACCCGTCGTACATCTTTTCTACACTTTTTGTATACCCTTTGTACACCCTTTGTACACCCTTTGTACAACTTTTTTACACCCTTTGTACACCATTTGTACACCTTTTATACACCATTTGTACACCCTTTATACACCCTGTGTATGTCCTTTGTACACCCATTGTACACCGTTATACACCATTTGTACAGCCATTACTCACCCTTTATAAGTTGTTTGTATAGCTTTTATACAACCTTTTGTAAACTCTTAGTACACCCATTGTACATTCTTTCTACAACCTTTCTACATCTTTATACGTATTTCTATACCCTTCGTACATTATTTCTACACCCTTTTTATAACCTTTGAACATCCTTTACATTTTGGTACACCTTTTGTACACCCTTTGAACACCCAATATACACCCTTTATACACCTTTTATACACCCTTTATACATCATTTGTACACCCTTTGTACATCCATTGTAGACCCTTTCTATATCTATGTACATTTTGGTACACCTTATGTACACCGTTTGTACACCCAAAATACACCCTTTATACACCTTTTATATATCCTTTATACACCGTTTATACATCCATTGTACACGCTTTTTATATCTATCTAAATTTTGGAACACCTTATGTACACCCTTTGTGCACCCTTTGTCCATGCTTAGTACACCCTTTATTCACCTTTATACACCCATTGTGCAAGCTTGTACACCCTTAGTACACTCTTTGAGCACCCTATGTACAACCTTTATACACCTCTATACACCCTTTGTACACCCATTGAATACCCTTTGTACACTCTTTGTGCACTCTTTATGCACCCTTTATACACTCTTTGTACACTACTTGTATACCTTTTCTACAAGCCTCCTACATCTTTCTACATTTTTTTACACCCTTCGTACATATTTTCTAAACTCTTTGTATGCCCTTTGTACACCCTTCGTACACCAATTGTACAACCTTTTTACACCCTTTGTACACCATTTGTACACCCTTTATACACCAATTGTACACCCTGTGTACACCCATTGTACACCGTTATACACCATTTGTACACCCATTACTCACCCTTTGTAAACTGTTTGTATACCTTTCATACAACCTTTTGTACACTCTTAGTACACCCTTTGCACACTCTTTCTACACCCTTTTTACATCTTTCTACATATTTCTATACCCTTCGTACACCATTTCTACACCCTTTGTAGAACCTTTATACATCCTTTGTACACCCTTTATACATCATTTCTACACTCTTTGTGTAAACCCTTTGTACACCTTTTCTATATCCATGTACATCATTGAACACCCTTTTGTACTTCTTGTGTAAACCCTTTGTAAAGCTTTTATAACCATTCAGACACCCTTTGTACACCCTTTGAACACCCCTAGTACACCTTTTGTACACCGTTTGTACAAATTTTATTTATCCTTTGTATTCACTTTGTACACCCTACACCCTTTCTATATCTTTTATATACCTTTTGTACACCCTCGGTACTACCTTTGTACAACTTTTCTACTCCCTTTGTATACCTTTTATAAACCCATTGTAAACTCATTCTACATCATTTTTAAAGCCTTTGTACACACTTTCAACACCCCTTATACAGTCTTTGTACACCCTTTGTATACCCCCTGTACTAATTTTGTACACCCATAATACACTTATTGTACACCCTTTGTAAACCATTGGTAAACCCTTTCTAACTATTTCTATATATTTGTACATCTTTCATACACCATTTCGACACGCTTTGTATACCATTTATACACCCTTTATACATCATTTCTACACCCTTTGTACATCCATTGTAGACCCTTTCTATATCTATGTACATTTTGGCACACCTTATGTACACCGTTCATACATCCAATATACACCTTTTATACACCCTTTCTACATTTTGTTACACCCTTCGTACATCTTTTCTACACTCTTTGTATACCGTTTGTACACCCTTTGTACAAACCTTTTACACCCTTTATACACCAATTGTACACCCTTTGTACTCCCTTTGTATGTCCTTTGTACACCCATTGTACACCGTTATACACCATTTGTACACCCATAACTCACCCTTTGTAAATTGTTTGTATACCTTTTATACAACCTTTTGTTCCCTCTTAGTACACCCTTTGTACACTCTTTCTACACCCTTT
>NW_014542169.1:521275-522451 GCF_000741045.1 Vigna radiata var. radiata
TATACCATTTATACAACCTTTATACATCATTTCTATACCCTTTGTACATCCATTGCAGACCCTATCTATATTTATGTACATTTTGGTACACCTTATGTACACCCAATATACACCCTTTGTACACCTTTTATACACCCTTTATACACCCTTTCTACATCATTTCTACACCATTTATACACCCATTGTACCCGCTTTTTATATCTATCTAAATTTTGGAACACCTTATGTACACCCTTTATGCACCATTTGTCCATGCTTTGTACACCCTTTATTGACCTTTATACACCCTTTCTACACCCATTGTGCAGCCTTTGTACACCCTTAGTACACTCTTTGAACACCCTATGTACACCCTTTATACACCTCTATATACCCTTTGTACACCCATTGAACACTCTTTATGCACCCTTTATACACTCTTTGTACACTATTTATATACCTTTTCTACACCCTTCCTACATCTTTTACATATTTTTACACCCTTCGTACATCTTTTCTACACTCTTTGTACACCCTTTGTACACCCTTTGTACAACTTTTTTACACCCTTTGTACACCACTTGTACATCCTTTATACACCAATTGTACACCCTTTATACACCCTTTATATGTCCTTTGTACACCCATTGTACACCGTTATACACCATTTGCACACCCATTACTCACCCTTTGTAAACTGTTTGTATACCTTTTATAACCTTTTCTACACCTATAGCGCAGCCTTTGTATAACCTTTGTACATCATTTGTACACCTTTTACACACCCTTTGTACATCATTGGAACANCGTTTGTACATCATTTCTACACTCTTTGTGTAAACCCTTTGTACACCTTTTCTATATCTATATACATCATTGTACACCCTTTGTACATCTTGTGTTAACCCTTTGTAAACCTTTTATAACCANTCAAACACCCTTTGTACACCCTTTGTACACCCCTAGTACACCTTTTGTACACCGTTTGTACATATTTTATGTACCTTTTGTATTCACTTTGTACACCCTTCGTACACCCTTTCTATACCTTTTATATACCTTTTGTACACCCTTGGTACTACATTTGTACAACTTTTCTACTCCCTTTGTAAACCTTATATAAACCCTTTGTAAACCCATTTCTACACGCTTTGTACACCCTTTATACATCATTTGTACACCCTTTGTACATCCATT
>NW_014542169.1:531101-532047 GCF_000741045.1 Vigna radiata var. radiata
CATCATTTGTACACCTTTTACACACCCTTTGTACACCTTTTCTATATCTATCTACATCATTGTACACCCTTTGTACATCTTGTGTAAACCCTTTATAAACCTTTTATAACCATTCAGACACCCTTTGTACACCCTTTGTACATCATTTGTACATATTTTATGTACCCTTTGTATTCACTTTGTACACCCTTCATACACCCTTTCTATACCTTTTATATACCTTTTGTACAACCTCGATACTACCTTTGTGCAACTTTTCTACTCCCTTTGTACACCTTTTATAAACCCTTTGTAAACCCATTCTACAGTGATTTAAAGCTTTTCTACACACTTTCAACACCCCTTATATAGTCATTGTACACCCTTTTTATTCCCTCTGTACAACCATTGTACTACTTTTGTACACCCTTTATACACCTATTGTACATCCTTTGTACACCATTGGTACACCCTTTCTAATTATTTATATATATTTGTACACCCTATGTACACCATTTCTACACGCTTTGTACACCCTTTATACATCATTTGTACACCCTTCGTACACCCTTTCTATACATTTTATATACCTTTTGTACACCCTCGGTACTACATTTGTACAACTTTTTTACTCCCTTTGTAAACCTTATATAAGCCCTTTGTAAACCCATTCTACATCATTTTTAAATCCTTTGTACACACTTTCAACACCCCTGATACAGTCTTTGTACACCCTTTGTATACCCTTTGTAATAATTTTGTACACCCATANTACACNTATTGTACANCCTTTGTAAACCATTGGTACACCCTTTCTAACAATTTCTATATATTTGTACACCTTTAGTACACTATTTCGGCACCCTTTATACACCTTTTATACACCCTTTATACATTATTTCTACACCCTTTGTACATCCATTGTAGACCCTTTCTATATCTATGTACATTTTGGTACACCTTATGT
>NW_014542169.1:537323-538361 GCF_000741045.1 Vigna radiata var. radiata
CCATTGAACACCCTTTGTACATCCATTGTAGACTTTGTCTATATCTATCTACATTTTGGTACACCTTATGTTATCCCTTTGTACACCCAATATACACCCTTTATACACCTTCTATGCACCCTTTATACACCCTTTCTAAATCATTTCTACACCATTTGTACACCCATTGTACACGCTTTGTATATCTATCTAAATTTTGGAACACCTTATATACACCCTTTGTACACCCTTTTTGCATGCTTTGTACACCCTTTATTCACCTTTATACCCTATTTCTACACCCATTGTGCAACCTTTGTACACCCTTTCTACACCTATTGTGCAGGCTTTGTATAACCTTCGTACATCATTTATACACCTTTTACACACCCTTTGTACATCATTGGTACAACGTTTGTACATCATTTCTACACTCTTTGTGTAAACCCCTTCTACATCATTTTTAAAGCCTTTGTATACAATTTCAACACCCCTTATACAGTCTTTGTACACCCTTTGTATACCTTCTGTACTAATTTTGTACAACCATAATACGCCTATTGTACACCCTTTGTACACCATCGGTACACCCTTTCTAACTATTTCTATATATTTCTACACCTTTTGTACACCATTTTGACACGCTTTGTATACCATTTATACAACCTTTATACATCATTTCTATACCCTTTGTACATCCATTGCAGACCCTATCTATATTTATGTACATTTTGGTACACCTTATGTACACCCAATATACACCCTTTGTACACCTTTTATACACCCTTTATACACCCTTTCTACATCATTTCTACACCATTTATACACCCATGGTACACGCTTTTTATATCTATCTAAATTTTGGAACACCTTATGTACACCCTTTATGCACCCTTTGTCCATGCTTTGTACACCCTTTATTCACCTTTATACACCATTTCTACACCCAAAGTGCAGCCTTTGCACACCCTTAGTACACTCTTTGAACACCCTATGTACACCCTTTATACACCTCTATATACCCTTTGTACACCCATTGAACACCCTTTGTACATCCAT
>NW_014542170.1:0-2175 GCF_000741045.1 Vigna radiata var. radiata
TATTTCAACTGTCAAGTCTCTCTTTGTGATTGATGCTAAATACTTCGTCAACTGTTTTGCATAGATTTGCAACCCTTGCAACTCGGATGGAGCAGTACATCCAGGGTCAGTCTAGGGATTTGGTTGACCAAGCATATACAAAATTTGTAAGTGATTTGATAAAAACTGTATCCAGTTTTATGACATCTTTTTATTTTTCTGACAATTCAAGCACATACTTTTTATGAGTAATGAGATTAAAATAAGAGGAAATGGGTAGAAATTATAGATTTTTGTTGTGAACTGTATAAATGCATCTACTGATGGGTGCTCTGATTTTAATACATTAACTTCTGATGAATTGCTTGATGATCTGATCATGACTGTAATTTCACTCTTGAAAATTCTTCACAGTTTGATGATTCAATTGTTCATATTAACTTTGATTTGGATGATGAAGCTGATAAATCTGCTGAGATTGATGATACACTTATTGCAGATTCTGATTTGAAGGAGGCTGCATATGCTGAAGGCACAAAAGAGCTTTGGTTGCTGCAGCAAGGTGTGTTGTACGCACAAAATCCGCATATACCATCCTTTGATGGAGAGTTGTTATTGCTGCAGTAGAGAGCTAAAGAGGAGAAATGCAATGCAACCATGGAGATTGTGCGAAAAAGAGCTAAGCATGGAGAAAAACCAATAAGATCATTTCTTTCCTTTCTTCTTGATTGTAGATATATGTTTTTTCTAGTTTGTATAATCTTAGGTAGTATAGTAAATAATAGAGTAGAAAATATGATTTTTTATATAAAACTTAAAAAGATCAACTTTGATGTGTTACCCATTTGAACAAGTTTTCTGTTAGGTTCCTTTATCAAAAACCCACTTACTCACACACTATTAGGCACTCACACAAACAACAGAAGAAAGAATGATTATCTGTGGTATTGATATGAAAGAATACAGGGTGTATGACGATGAGAGCTTAACCTCCCCCTCTCAAGAATAATAGTTCCTGCAGATTTTTTACAAACAAACAACTAACTCTGTACAAATACTCAATTAGCTATTTATACAAAGCTAAAACTCCGCCCCTCCTAACTGCCCCAAACAGTTAGGCATCCCATTTTTATTCCTTCGCACATACACTTTCCAACTCCTAGCATTTCCCTTCCCTTCTCCAGCAACCTTGTCCCCAAGGTTGAATTCGGGGTACTGGTTGGTCATCGTACTCTGATCTTCCCAAGTGGCGCTCTTGTCCCCCTTCTTGCCATTCCATTAGCACCTGTTGCACTAGGTCTTCTCCTTGCTTAACTTGCCTCCTTTGTATCGGTTGAAAGGCAGGCCCTTTACTTGTAATTCTGAGGTAATTCCTTCTATACCTGCTAATCTCCAATAACCTTCTTGAGTTGGGAAACATGAAAAACCGGGTGTATACGAGTCGTCGCCGGTAGTTGGATCTTGAACGCCACTTCCCCCAGTTTTTGGATTACTTTGAAAGGCCTGTAGTAACGAGCAGCCAACTTTGGGTGCAACCTCGAAGACATTGACGATTGCTTGTGAGGACGAATCTTCAAATAAACCTAGTCCTCCACACATATATCTGTTGGACATCTGATTTTATTAGCCTGCTGCACCATTAACAACTACGCCCTATTCAGATGAAACTTTAGCTGTTTGATCGCTTCATCCCTAGTCAACAAATCCTTGGCCACCACTTCAACAGTTGTCTTCCCTGGTATAAATCTGCTGATGGACGGTGGAGCTCTCCCATACAGTCTCAAAGGGCGTGCACCGTGCTGGACTCTAATAGCTGGTATTGTACCATTATTCAGCCCAAGGCAACACCCTACTCCAACTCTTTGGCTGTTCTGAACAGAAACAGCGCAGATAGCCCTCTAGAATTCTGTTATTGGAAGGCCTGGAAAAGGATGTTATCATTTTCTAATAAAAATAATATTTATTTTGTGCCAAGTGCATGGTTTACAGTCT
This sequence comes from Vigna radiata var. radiata, assembly GCF_000741045.1. Lineage (NCBI taxonomy): Eukaryota > Viridiplantae > Streptophyta > Magnoliopsida > Fabales > Fabaceae > Vigna > Vigna radiata. The sequence continues at coordinate 1,972 of NW_014542170.1, forward strand.
AGAGTTGGTAGAATCTTAGGGAGTTGAACCTGTGAGACTATAAGTCACTAATGATTGACAGGATTGATTTACGTGAATTCATGTTTAGGCACAAGACATTACAGGTTGGATTTTGCACATTTCTTTTTCAGGTTACTGCTTTATTGGTTTGGTCTTATGTTTGCATTTGTGGGCTTTCCTTCAGGTCATATTGAGATTGAAAAG
>NW_014542170.1:3050-60254 GCF_000741045.1 Vigna radiata var. radiata
GTGATGAAGCTTAGCCTTTCTCGTGTTTTGATAGTTCTTTCTGCGTTAGGTCATCTCCAATGATATGTTTAGTTTGGGTATCTTTTGACAAGTACTTTTATTGGAGAACTAAATTATGAGGTATAATGGATCAAATTTCTCGTATAACTTGACATCAGTTTATGTACTACAGTTTTTTTTTTTTCTTAGAAATTCTCGAATCTAAATTTTTTAAGAGCAAAAATCCATAAATTAATTTTAACTAACAGGAGAAATTTGTTTCATGTTATCTTTTTATTTCTTCTCTAATAAGAACTTTTACAAAACTTTATCGAAATTAAGGCAGTATATTTAATGGTTAAGGCCTCTTAAACGTTTCCTTCAATTGTTTTGTATGATTTGAGGATTAACTATATGTCAATAACTAAAGACCCGCCTTAAAAAGGGTGCCCGTTAAATACAAAGATGGATTGTTGTAGAAGTTTGACGACTTTGTGTTCTGAAAGCCAAGTTATATGAGTGTAGTTATATTAACATAATGTGTGACTACGATCTGTGAGAGTAGTTTTTGAAATACTATATCTGATCATTTGAACTTTATTTCAGGGTGTTCTCTTGCTCAATACTGTTCTCACAGGTTAGACCTTTAGTTTTTGTTGACTTCTAATCAAGTATGTTGATGACTTATAATTTTATCCTTGTATTCTAGTGGTGTGTTTTACTAGTATTGAACTTTTGATCTCAGTCAGGAAGCATCAAGCAAATTCTCATGCCAAAAAAGGCTGGGAACAATTTACTTATGCTGTTATCAAGACAATCTCACAGAAGAGGGAGGGAGTTGTGTTTCTGTTGTGGGGAAATTCTGCTCGGGAGAAATGCAGGTACTAAAACTTTGTAACACTATAGCAAGACTTTGGAACAAACCCGCAAAGAGAGACCTGGGCTTTCAATGGTTTCCTTGATAATTTTTCCAAATTCTGCATAAAAAATTAGATATCGGAGTAAATTTTTATTTTTGAGATATGGATGATCAAGTTACTGCAACTGTCATTTATTAACTGCAGGCTGCTTTTAGGAATTTGTTTTCTTAAACTAAATTGGATGCTTTTCTTTCCTTACCTGGAAACTAAATTCGGTGAAACTAGTTGATGAACTTGTGATTGTCATATTCTCAGGTTAATTGATGCAACAAAGCATCACGTTTTTACAGCTGCACATCCTTCTGGTTTGTCTGCAAATAGAGGCTTCTTTGGCTGCAGGTAACGTTGTTATGCAGTATAATTTAATCTTGGAAAATAAATTTTGGTACCNTGTACTTTTTGGAGAAACTTGGTTATGCATAAAAAGGACTAATTCATCAATTAAAGGCAAGTTTAACAGAAAGTGTAGGGAATAAAAACCCTTTTTTCCACTGATTCATTGTTGATATCAGTGAGTGATAACATGTTCAAACTTCTAATTGTTTTGCATTGTTTGTATAATATATTAACCAGACGTTCATGACCATGATTTATGTTTATGTAAAACAACTAATGAATAGGCTAACAGCTAGTGTAAATAACTTCTGATTTGGAANGAATATGTGCAACACTAAGTGCTCTCTGTGAACGTGTTAAATTAGTTTACATGTATGGTACTTGATAACTTCTTACATTTATAAAAATTAATTGTTTCAAAATACTTCCTTTTGGAATCTGAGACATTAAAAAATGCAAACATTTATATTGTATTTGGAATAGGGATTTCAATAATTCAAGAAAGAGAAGTTCTAATTGCTTTATCTTTTTGTGCAAACTGGTTTGGTTTTGGGTGCAAGTGACAAGAATCTTGTTCATTTGTGTTGCAGGATTGGAACATCAAGTTTCATGATGAGATCGAGCTAGTTGAAGGCTACATTTTGATCTAATGAAGCGTTGCAGTAATGGACCGTACCAAGAAAGTAGCATAGCTTATGTTTTTTATTTTTCTTGTATTTGATTTGTAATGGGCTTGTATAAGCCCATTCTTACTCTTAGTTTTAGCTTCGGTTTGTAAAAGGTCTTTTATAAAGTCCAAGTGTTTTGGAGGAGTTCTTAGTGCTCTTTCCAACTCTTGGCAACTTTCATTGTTCTTTTTAAATTTGACATAGCTAGACAGGTGAGTGTGTCTTGTTAGCAAAAGTTACAAGCCTCACCATAGGAGTAGAATTTTATATTGTTTGTTTTTCTTTGCATTTTGTGATCACGTTTTAGGGGTCATTAGAGTCCGCTAATTGTTTTTGTTTGTTTGTGAGTTGAGTCTTTTTTATTTTAAAAGTGATTTTATTTTAAAGGATAATTAGTAAGTATCTTAAGACATATCTCGCAAAAGCAAGACTTGGTATTTAAATAACTCTTGTGATTCATCTTTCTTATCTAGGACTTGTCTCAAGTGGAAGTTTTTTCATCATGTAGATTAAGAAAACCTTTAAAAACAAAAATGTCTTGTTATAGTTCATATATGTCTTGTAGTTTAGATAATATTGATGAAATGTTTAATCAAGCTAAGAAACTTTCATTTTTTGGTAAAGATATAGGTGCATTAACATATCTAGCTTGTGTGTTTTCGTGTTTGAGAGTGTGTGGGTATGTGATTGTGTGTGATGTGTCTTTGTGTGTTTGTGTTTTTGTGGGTGATATGTGTGTATGGGTGAATAGGAGTGTAGTTATAAGTTTGTTTGTGTGGGAGGTGTGTGTGTAATATTTGTCTTTGTATGGTGGGTGTGTGTGTTTTTGTATGGGTGTGCACATTTGTAATGTTTGAGTATGTGTTTTTGTTTGTGGGAGTGGGTGGGTGTGTTTGTGTGTGCTTGTTTTTGTGAAAGTTTATGTTTGTTTGGGTAATATGTGTGTGGGTGTGTATGTGTTTGTGTTTATATAGTTATTTATGTTTGTTTGTTTTTGTGTATGTATGAGTGTGTGTGTCTATGTGTTTGTGTGCGATGTGTGTATGAGTGCGTGTATTGATGTGTTTATGTAGGTGACTTGTGTGTGTCCATGTTTGTGGGGGTGTGTGTGTGTTTTCATGTATCCATGTGTGTGTGAATGTGTGTTTATGTGAGAGTGTGTGTGAGTGTATGTGTTCATGTTTATAGATTTATGTGTGTTTGTGTGTGTGTGTTTGTATAACATCTGTGTTTGTGTATGTTTGAGTGTGTGTTTCTATGTGTTTATGTGGGTAATATATGTGTATGAGTATAAGTTTATCTGTGTATGAGTGCTTGTTTGTGTGTATGAGTATGTTTGTGTATGTGTGTCTATGTTTGTGAGGGTGGGTTTGTGTTTGTGTGCAAGTGTGTGTGTGTGTGTGTGTATTTGTGTGTGTTTATGTGAGAGAATATGTGTTTGTAAGGGTAATATGCGTGTGTCTGTTTCTGTATATGTATAGTTACGTGTGTTTATGTGTGTAATGTATCTGTTTATACAGTTATGTGTGATCATGTATGTGATTTGTATTTATGTGTAATATGAGTGTTTGTGTATGTAATATATGTGTTAATGTGTATATGTATTTGTATCTATGTGTGCTTGTATGAAGAGGGGGGTTTGTGTTTCTGTGAGTGTGTGTGTTTGTGTTTGGAAGTTTGTGTGAGTGTCTGTGTGCGTAATATGTGTGTGAGGGGGTGTTTATAAGGTTGCGTACACGCATGTGTGTTTTTGTGTGTTTGTATCTAATGTGTTTGAGTGTGTGTGTAATGTTTGTATGTGTAAGTTTATGTTTGTATGTGTGTTATGTGTAATATGTGTGTATGTGTTTGTTTGTTTGGGTATGAGTGAGTCTGTGTACTTTTCTCTGTGTTTGTTTTTGTATTTGTATGTGTGTGAGAGAGAGATATCTGTGTGAGTGTTTGTATGTGAGTGTCTTTGTGTGCGTAATGTGTGTGTGGGGGTTGGGGTGGGTGTTTATACGGTTGTGCGCATGTGTGTGTATGTTTGTGTCTAATATATGTGTTTGTGAGTAAGTGTGTGTATATGTGTTTTTAACTTGTGTATCTATGTGTGTATGAGTATGTGTGTGTGTAAGTTTATGTCTATACGTGTATTTGTGTGTTATATATGTGGGTGCAAGCATGTGTGCGGGTGTGTATGTTTGTTTGGGTGTGAGTGATTGTATGTATTTTTATCTGTGTTTTTATGTTTGTTTTAGTATTTGTATGTTTGAGTGTGTGTGTGTATGTGTTTGTTTATGTGTATATGTTGGTTATATATATGTATGGGTGAATGGAAGTATAGATATAAGTTTTTATGGTGAGTGTGGGTGTGTTATATATGTGTGCTTGTGTGTGTGTGTTTGAGTGTGTGTGTGCGTGTATGTGTGTGTGTGAATGTGTGTTTGTGTTTGCATGTTTGTGTGAGAGTGTGTGTCTGTGTGGGTAATATCTGTTTGTGTGTGTGTATTTGTCTGTGTTTATAAAGTTATGTGTGCTTGTGTATGTGTTTGTGTGTGTGTGTAATATGTGTATTTAGGTATGTATGAGTGTGTTTATGTGAGCGATATGTGTGTGTGGTTATTAGTTGTTTGTGTGTGGTGTGTAATATTTTTCTTTTTGTGGGTGAGTGTGTTTGTGTGTATGTAATACATTTGAGTGTGCGTGTCTGTTTGTCTTTGTTTGTGGTTGGGTATGTGTGTGCTTGTATGTGAGTATTTGCATGCATGAGTGTATGTGTATGTGTATGTGAGTGAATGTTTGTGTGTTTGTGTATGTAATATGTGTGTGTGAGTGATTCTGTGTCTGTGCTTATACAGTTACGTGTTTTTGTGTATGTGCTTGTGTTTGTGTGTCTTTTGTAATATGTGTGTTTGTGTATATATGAATGTGTGTGTATATCTATGTGTTTGTGTGTGTTTATGTGTGCGTGGTTACTAGATTGTATGTGTGTGAGGGATGTGTGTGTGTAATATATGTGTCTATGTTTGTGAGGGTGTCTGTGTGTGTGTGTTTGTGTGTGTGCATGTACGTGCGTGTGTGTATGTGTTTGAAAGTTTGTTTTTGTGTATGTAATATGTGTATGAGAGTGATTATGTGTTTATGTGTTTATACAGTTACGTGTGTTTGTGTGTGTGCTTTTTTAATATGTGTGTTTGTGTACGTATAAGTGTGTGAATGTGTGTCTATGCGTTTGTGTGTGTGTGGGATGTGTATGTAATATGTGTTTGTGTGGGTGTTTGTGTGTGTAATATTTTTGTGTGTTTATGTTTGTGAGGGTGTGTGCGTGTGTGTGTTTGTGTGTGAGTGTGTGTACATGTACGCGTGCGTCTGCGTGTATGTGTTTGTGTGTTTGTGTGAATGTGTGTTTGTGTGAGAGTGTGGGTATTTGTGTGGGTAATATGCGTGTTTGTTTGTTTGTGTGAGAGAGTGTGTTTGTGAGGGTAATATCTGTATGTGTGACTGTGTCTGTTTCTGTATATGTACAATTACGTGCGTTTATGTGTGTAATATGTGTCCGTTTATATAGTTATCTGTGGTCGTGTATGTGTTTATATTTTTGTGTGTAATATGTGTGTTTGTGTATGTAATATATGTGTTAATGTGTTATGTATTTGTATCTATGTATGCTTGTGTGTGTGGAGGGGGTTTGTGTGTGTGTATTTGTCTGTTTGGAAGTTTGTGAGTGTCTTTGTGTGCATAATATGTGTGTGGGGGGAGGGGGTGTTTATAAGGTTGCGCGCATGCATGTGTGTTTTTGTGTGTTTGTGAGTGTATGTGTGTGTAATGTGTGTATGTGTGTGTGTGTGTGTAAGTTTATGTTTGTACGTGCATTTGTGTGTGTAATAAATGTGTGTATGCGTTTGTTTCTCTGGGTATGAGTGAGTGTGTATTTTTTATTTGTCTTTGTATATGTTTGTTTTTGTATTTGTATGTGTTTGTGTATGATATTTGTGTGAGTGTCTATGTGTGATTGTGTGTTTTCTTGTTTGAGAGAGAGAAAAAGAGAGAGTGTTTGTATATGAGTACCTTTGTGTGCGTAATATGTGTGTGGGGGGGGGGGGAGAAGGTGGGTGTTTATACGGTTGCGTGCATGTGTGTGTTTGTGTTTATGTGTCTAATATATGTGTTTGTGAGTGTGAGTGTGTGTGTGTCTATGTGTGTTTAATGTGTGTATCCATGTGTGTATGAGTATGTGTGTGTGTAAGTTTATGTCTGTGCGTAGATTTGTGTGTTTAATATATCTGTGTGTAAGCATGTGTGTGGGTGTGTGTATGTTTGTTTGGGTGAGTGAGTGTGTGTATTTTTATCTGTGCCACCATCCACCGGTACAGAAACAAACACAAACCAAATCGATCCCATCCAAACCGAACCGCACCCGACCCAACCAAACTGAACCAAACCAAATCGATCCCAACCCAACCTAACACAACCCATCCGAAACGAACACAAACGAACCCAGCCAAACCCAACCCAACCAAACCTAACCCAATACAACCCAACCCAACACAATCAAATCTAAACCAACCCAGCTTAACCTAATCGAACCCAACCAAACGGAACCGAAGCCAACCAAACCGAACAACCCAACCAAACCCAATCCAACCGAACGCAACTGAACCCAACCCAATCGAACCCAACCCAACCAAAAAGGGACCAACCAAACCTAACCTAACACAACTGAACCCAACCGAACCGAACCCAACCCAATCAGATTAAACTCAACCGACCGAACCGAACCCAAATAAACCAATTTGAACTCAACCGAATCGAACCGAACCTAACCCATTCCAAACGAACCCAACCGAACCCAAAAAAACCTAACCCAACTCAACCGAACCCAACCCAACCCAACCCATCCGAATCGAACCTAACTGATCCTAACCGCCGGTATTAGCGGGTTTTCCAAAACCCGAACATACCACTAGAAATCCTAAAAACCCAAAAATACCCCTAAAAAAGCCTAAAAAATCAATAAATACTCCTTAAAAACCATAAAAACGCGAAAATACCCCTTAAATACTCAAAAAACCCAACAATACCCCTTAAAAACCATAAAAAAAGAACAAATCCCTTAAAAACCCTAAAAATCCCAAAATACACCTAAAAACCCTAAAAACACAAAAATACCCCTTAAAAATCCTAAAAATCCGACAATACCCCTAAAACACCCTAAATACCCCAAAAAAACCCTAAAAATCCAAAAATTCTCCTTAAATATCCTAAAAACCCAAAAATACCCCTAAAAAATCCTACAAACTCGAAAATACCCCTAAAAAACCCTAAAAACTCAAAAATATCCCTTAAAAACCCTAAAAAAAATAAAAATATCCCTTAAAAAACCTAAAAACCCGAAAATAACCCTAAAAAATCCTAAAAACCCAAAAATACACCTTAAAAACCATAAAAACTCGAAAATACCCCTTAAATACTCTAAAAACCCAAAAATACTCCTTAAAAACCCAAAAATACAACTAAAAATCACTAAAAACCAATATAAACCCCTTAAAACCACTAAATCTTGAAAAGCAATGTATAAATATATCTAATAGAGCTCCTTCTCCTTCACTTCACTTCACTGCAGTCACCTTCCGGTATGTTTGCTTCCCATTCTGAAGGACACTTAACAAGCTTGTTTCGGTACTTAGATTTCACGTTCTCTTTTTCTCAATCATGGCCAGACCCCAACAACGCTATCGTGGAGTCCGCCAAAGGCACTGGGGCTCTTGGGTCTCTGAAATTCGCCACCCTTTATTGTAATTCACTTGTGATCACATCACACCATATCATAACTTCACTTTTATTCTTTATTAAAGATCTTTTCAACTCCTTTACGTGTGTTATAGCAATTTACTACTGCATTACGTACTTAGTAATTGATATTTGATATAACTCTTGCACACGGTTTATGTTAATTTTTTTTTTTTGGACCACAGGAAAACTAGAATTTGGCTTGGAACCTTTGAAAAGGCTGAAGATGCAGCGAGAGCATATGATGAAGCAGCTAGACTCATGTGTGGACCAAAAGCACGCACCAATTTCCCATACAACCCCAATGAACCACGCTCATCCTCATCCAAGCTTCTCTCTGCCACTTTAACGGCTAAGTTACACAAGTGTCACACGGCCTCACTTTCATTTCGTGTAACCTAAAGACCAATGTAAAATGTTGGCAAAATTTCGTGAAATTTTAGATATGTTGATTAAAATTTATAAGTTCAATATACTAATGAAAGTGAATCTTCTTGAATGGGATAGGGTCAAACCTTGAATACAAAAGAGATCAAAGTGATTATTCAAGATTACTAAAACTGTGTGAACAATTTCAGCATATATACACAGGGATCGAGATTGAATTAATTCACCACACATCAATGTTGAGTACAAGAGAGGAGTAAAATAATTTATACAATTTGCACAACGTAATAAGGGTTGAAGTGATAATGAAGTGAAGATTGGATCTCTTTGTGATAACTATTTGAATGGGAGAAAGTTGAATGCATTCGAAATTAAGGAGCATTTTATTTCTGATGGTTTCCTTCAAAGTTATACAACATGGACATGGCACGATGAATTAATAGACTTTCCATTAGTCTCCCAAACTGAACATGTAGTAGTAGTAACATGATCACCATCATCATTATCTCTTTCTCTTTGCTTACCCTTTTTGTCTTTGTTCTTTTTCTTCCACAAAAAACAGTTCTTCTTTATATGCCCTGTTTTGTGACAATAGTGACACTCCACATTCTTGTATCGAGACTTGGACTTGCTCCTGCTTTTATCTCTACCACTGTTTTGTTCTTTCTTTTGGCTTCTCCCCCTATTCTCTATAATAAGCACTTCTGAATGAGATGAAGTACCCTGTGTCTTCTCATTAAGAGCACCACTCTTTGCCATTTGCAAAGAAATATCACCATTAGGGGTAGCACTTATCATGGAAACTCGAAATGTCTCCCACGAATATGGTAAAGAGTTTAATAAGAATAAGCCCAGTAGATCATCATCAAATTTTATACCCACTCTTGCTAATTGATCATAGAGTCCTTGAAATTCAGTTAAGTGATTTGAAACAGGAGTTCCTTCCTTGTACTTCAACTCCACAAAATTTTTCAGCAAGTACAATTTATTAGTCCCTGACTTAGAGGCATACAAGGACTGAAGCTTATCCCATAGGCTTCTCGCATGTGTCTCATTAGCAACAAAATTATAGACATTGTCATCAACAAACTGCCTGATAAATCCACATACCTCTTGATGTTCAAAATCACATTCTTCATCTGACTTGGATTCTGGCTTATTGGAAGCAAAAACAGGAAGATGCAAAATTTTCACAAATAGCAAGTCCTTCATCTTGCCTTTCCATAGGTGATAATTTTCGCCATTCAACGGAATCAATTTTGTATGTGCCTCCATCATTCACGCAAATTAAATAGTCCCTTAACCAAAGAGCTCTGATGCCACTCTGATGGGGGAAAGGGCCAAAACAAATAACAACTTATCAAAGTGTAATAACGCAGCAGAAATTCAATCCCCCTTCTTGCGAGAATCTGCGAGGAGCACCAAACAAATAGAACAAAAATAGAGTCCAAAGCACAAAGAGACACCAACAATTTTTAACGTGGAAAACCCCTCAATGCAAGGGTAAAAACCACGAGTCCTCAAGACCAAAGAAAAATCTACTATGATCAATAATAGGGTACAAAAGAGTCTCCAATAATAATACCAAAAGGTATTTTCAATAAGCCAAATTAACTAAGCACAAATGAGAACAAAGAAGATGAAAATTCTCCAAAATAGGGCTGCTGGTGAGGGACCGATTTCTCCCAATCTAGAACCTCTATTGACGATCTGAACGGTCAGAATGAAGAACCATATGTCTGGAACCTACTGTCCAAAAATCAGCGCGATCCAACGGTGAACGACTTCACAGCGATGAAAACACCAGTGCAGGTTTAGGGTTATGCGGGAATGGCTTTCTCTATTTCTTTTTCTCTCACTTGGCTTTTGTCTCTCTTCAAATTACTCTCTTGTGCTCTACTAATCTGACCCATCTCATTTTAACCTAATGAGACATAATGGACCACACTATTTGGGCCTATTCTCCACATAGGAAGGGAACCCAATAACCCAACAGTAGAGCCACTGGAAAAAATGAGAAGTTGTCTTATTCATGTTGTAGTTGGACAAATGGTGAAATTGAGTGCAGGAGAGATTCGTAACTTAAAAATAAAAATAAAGTTAAGAGTAGATTTTGAAAATTGTAATGCTGATGGTATTAAAGGTAATATATTTGTTCTCTGCAATCTTATATTGGTGAAAGAATGAATGCATAGATGATTTTATTATATTAAAATAATAAGGAATTTCAAGCAATAAGATTATAGTCTACGTGAAAGTGTGATTGATGCAATTTGATAGTACATTGGTAGGGCACTTAGGATAAAAGAAGATGGAATAATATTAAATTAAAGAAGTATTACATGGAGAGAGATTAATGAGTTACGTTAAAAAGAAATATATAATAAAAATAAAAATAAAAATAAATAAATGAATAAAATGTGAAGAAACTTTTGAAATAGCATGGGACCCATTGTGTGGTTAACTAGGAATGAGATTAATTAAATAAGGGGTGTGTGTTTAGTAATGATTTTATCAAGTGTTTCCGTTAATTTAATCTTGATATGATATTTGTATTTAGCAAATATATGTTTCACTACTTTATATTTTTGGTTGATTTGAAATAGTTAGAATAATTGTTTGATTATTGGCTTGTGATTATCATTATGTGATGGATAATTTTCGGAGGAGTTGTGAGACAACATAGTTTTAGTTATGAAGTTAAGTACGGAAGACTTGTCGTGTGGTGGTATGTGGGTGAAAATAAGACAGGGTGTTGTGGGGTTGTCGCACCATACCCAGTAAATCCAGGATGACTCTTTTGGTCGTGGATGCGTGAAAAAGATTCTCTTCGGCCGTGGATGCGGGAAGAGGATGAGTTTGAGTTGATGATACTCTTTGGCCGTGGATGCGGGAAGAGGATGAGTGCGAATTGATGACTCTTTCGGCCGTGGATGTGGGAAAGAGATTCTCTTTGGTCGTGGATGCGGGAAGAGAACGGGTCCGACGACGAATAGGAGGATGAATCGAACTGGTTGGTTTTGATGAATGGGAAGTATGGTAGGGTACAAGGGGATAAAATACTGATTGGTGATGATGACGGGTAACCATGTTGATAACAGTAAGCGTGTTGTTGTTGTTTTATATTTGTGATGAATATCTAGCATGTGTGTGTTATGTTATTCTTTTATGATTGATTCTCAGTTAGCTCACTCCTGTATTTGTGGTTGTGGTTTCCACCTGCGATGACCGATTATTACGGGAGTAGGTGATTGTGCAGATAATTCAGTTACGTTACAACACGGCGAGCAAATTGAGAAAGAATTGGGGAAATTATGGGTTATTTTAAATAAATTATTTCACTGGAAATTCTATTTTTGTGATCAATTGGAATAATAGTTTATTTCTTTCTTAATTGTGGAAAAATTATCTAATCTGGATTTTTTTGCTATGATATTATGATTAATTTTACTTTAAAATTTTACTAGTAATTGTGACATCCGTAAAAAAAATCGGGGTGTTACACCTTTCTAAATCTTTTTGCATGTTTGTATACCCTTTGTAAACCAATCTACAACCTTTCTACATATTTTGTAGAAAGATGTAGAATCGGTGTACACAATTTCTACACCGTTTGTATACCCCTTTGTACACCCTTTGTCACATGTCTTATAACGCCCCGACAACTTACAAGAAATATTGACTGCCCTCACACATCAACACGAGGCTTTCCAGTGTGCTCTGTCCTCACTCGCGTACTTTCCGGGAAAACTTCCCAGAAGGTCACCTATCCCTAAATTACTCCAGGCTAAGCACGCTTAACCATGAAGTTCTTATGGGTTAAGCTACCGAAAAGCAAATGTGTTTGTTGATATGAGTAGCCAAATTAATTCCTTTAAGTTATCCTTCAATTGTATAGTCCCATACCTATACAGTCTCTAGATCCCTCTCATTCCGGTGTATGTTCGATTTTTCCATGTGCCTTTTCCACTAGAAGCCTGCCAGGAGTCGCTCCTTGTTTGCGCCTTTTGCACTTCGTGCCTCTTGCACCGGCGATCACTCCCCGCCCTCGTCAGTGCCCGGGTGTCACATGCCCACCAGCTTCCGCTTGGTTCGCCCTCGAACCACACCGTACTGAGAGAGGCTAGGCTCAAGGGTTGAAGAGTCATGATTGCCANGTCTTTATGGAAACTCTAATCCCTATTGCATTTAGTTGTTTGTCCATGCACGTGTTAAATCCACTTATAAAAATCAGTCATTTCTTCAAGGATTTGTGCTACGACGCTTAAGGCAGATTCCTTGAGAAAGTTGAAGGAAAATATTCCATTTATTCTTTGCAAATTGGAAAGAATATTCCCTCCTGCATTCTTTGATTCCATGGAACATCTTCCAATTCATCTTGCACATGAAGCATGGCTTGGTGGTCCAGTGCAATATAGGTGGATGTATCCGTTTGAAAGGTTCATGGGAGAGTCTAAACGTTCAACAAAAATAAAGCCAGAGTGGAAGGATCAATTTGTNCGGCTTACTTGCATCGTGAGACAACGTACTTTTGTTCTCATTATTTCAACAACTTCATGTTGTCGCCAATCAATGCTGGGAATGAAACACAATCTGCTACATCTCATTCAACTTTGTCAGTGTTTCGACAAGTGGGCCGTCACGCGGGCAAAAAGTTCACTCATTGGTTAAGTGATGCTGAATTCAACTCTGCTCATATCAATGTCTTAATTAATTGCCTTAAAGTTAAGGTGTACCTTGAGTATGTTCTCATCTCATTCTTAAGTTGTCATTCATAAAATTTCCATAGTCATTAATTGTGTTCATTTTATACAGCTCATTTCTTGTGGCTATGCAAGTTCCAGAAGGGAGTTCTTCTGCTATAATACACTCACAGTTCCCTCAGTGGTTTAGAGATCAAGTATGATTATCCTTTTCATAATTTTAAAAACAATTGATGTTACACTTATAGCTCAATTTTTCTTCACCACTTCTTTGTAGGTTCATAACCAGCCATTAAGTCCCTTAATTCAAGATCTATGGGAATTGTCAAATTGGCCCATGAGATGTGTCAAAGAATGGCACACATATTTTGTAAATAGGTATAAGTTCAACACTAATGCATGGTCAAAAGGAAAAAAGACAACTAATTGTAGGGTGTTCGTTAAAGGCCTTACTGAGGGTGGTTATGATGACTTTTATGGTATTATTCAAAAAATTTATGAGCTCGAGTATAATACTTCAAGTACTCCAAAGAGGGTAGTTCTTTTTTATTGTCAATGTTTTGATCCATCTAGGAATGGAACAAGAGTGGATCATAGGTATAATATTGTAGAAATTCAAATGAGTTCAAGATATCGGCCATTTGATCCATTCATTTTAGCTTTTAATGTTAGACAAGTTTATTATGTCCCATATCCAGCATTTCGCAACATTGACAAACGTGGTTGGTGTGTTGCAATACAAACCAAGCCTAGGGGTCGCATTGAGTCAAATGATGTCGAAGACGATATCCCTTTTCAAGTTGATGAAATGACACATGGAAATGAAATTATTGAAGTTGAAGGTGTATCTGCAATGCAAGACTTCAATGGTGATGCTGAAGAGTTAAAAGGACAGATACAAGAACATGAAGAAGAAGAAGAAGAAGAAGAGGAAGAACAAGATGACGAAGAAGAAGAACTTGAAGATGATGAAGAAGACAACGATGAAGATGATGATGATCATAGTGACACATCAAACAACGATGACAATGAGGACGATTGAATTAATTAAATGCTTGTATTTTGACATGTTTATGATTCTTGATTATATAAAATTAAATCATTTATTAAATATCAATTATGTACTTTGTGTTTAATTGTCTATTTATTTATATATTTTAAATTACAGTAATGTTAGGACACGAGCCTTCACACCTTGACAAGGGCAAGACGGTAAAAGAGGCTACGAAGGCGAAGTACATTATTAGAGTTCCTTCGACGATACCGTTTGCCAGTGCCAGTACTTCACTAGACGTTGGCTCCTCACGTCCACCACCCTCTTTTACGGCGCCCACACCTCCTACTATAGGGCCCACACCTTCTACTATAAGGCCCACTCCTTCAGTTGTAGGGCCCACACCTCCTACTGTAGTGCCCACTCCTTCAGTTGTAGGGCCTACACCATATATTCATCCCTTTCCTATCCCCACACCATCTTCTATACCATCTCCAGATGTACACCAGCCATATGTTGATCCTGCTGATTTGGGTGATCCTGCTCCTCATGATCGACCATTCATTGAGCCATGTGGAAAAGGGTAATACCATATCTTCTTCTTAGTCTTGTATTTTGCATTAAATTGTTGATCTTACTATGGTTGTACATTCATAAATTTCTTACATTCATATTTCAGGTTTCTTCCTTCTAGAGTTGCTTCATAGGCCATCATTAGGTCTATTAAGCAATAATTTCTTCAGCCCTGGGCATCATGGGGAGTAATCCCTGACGACGATAAAAAACTGATTTGGGAGAGATTTAAGGTAAAACATTGTGTTACTTAATAATCTTGCATCACCATATTCAAATAGGAATTTTATTTGCTTTATTTTAACATTATCTATTGTAACAACAAAAGGTGCAGTGGGCAGCTGAGCATGAAGCTTAAATTCATAAAAACTTTAACATGAAAGCATCTCACCGATTATCATAAATGTTTAAAGATGCTCGGATCGCAAGACAACACCCTCATTGGGTGGGGGAGCACATATGGAATTCATTGTTGGCGCATTGGAATACGCCACAGTACCGCATTAAATGTGCTATCGCCCAGAAAATAAGGGCATCAGAAAAGGTGGTGTACTGCATACTGGAGGATCCATCACTACACATGAACATGCGATTCGTATGGTAAAAATCTTGATTATTTTCTTATCAATAACTCTATAATCATGTACTTTGAAATTAATATGTGTCATTCGTATGTTTTAAAATATTACAGGCAGCGGAGCTTGGACGGGCCGTTCATGTCGATGAGGTCTTTACACAGACTCATATTCTCAAGGGGATTGACGAATATGTTGATGAGAGGTCTCACAAGACCATTGTAAGTAAACTTTTTAACAACATTCAATTTTGTACTCTTTTTTTCACACTTTCAAATTCATGTTACTGACGTTTTCTATCTTATTTAACATGAAGATTTTTCTGCGAGATTGACATAGGCAAGACCAGAGGGGGGATCTGGTCCTAATGGTAACTCTAGAGTAGATGCAGACGAAGAAATGATCATGACCCAATGCTGGGTTGATACCATCAGGGGAAAGAAGAAAGGATGGCTGTATGGGGTAGGACAACTTGCCTCTCATTATACTGTTGGAAGAGGAGGCATATTCAGACATCAACCATATACCTCTAGCACATTTGACCCCAACAATGTCGTTAGTAAAGACGCTTATGATTCACTTGTAGCCAGATTTGAAAATCTGGTTAGGACATTGGTACCTCCACAAGGACATACCGCCCCATCATCATCCCAGCAACCATGCCCACCTTAGCAACCATGTCCACCTCAACAGCCTCCCCAGACCATACCTCTTCAAGACGATGATTCTGATGATCCTGATGACTATGATGGGTTTTGATATTTAGGAACTTTTGAAAACATTTAGTTAGGTTTTCTTTTTTAAAAACTTTGTTTTGACATTAGAAACTTTTCAAACTTTAAAGTTATATTGAAGTTAGTCTTTTATTATCAAACTTTGTTTTGTATTTAGGAACTTTTGAAACATAGAATGATTGAAGTTTTCTTGATGAATGTTGAATGATTGCATTTGAATTGCCTGGATGAATTGGCTGGCTGAATTGATGTGTGGGATTGATTGTTTATTTACATTAAATTGATATTTGGCTGGCTGTTTGAATTGTGTATTTGCAGGTTTTGGGTATAATGCAGGAGTAAATTGAACTGGAAAAAAGAGTGCAAATTACCGACGACTATAAATCCTAGTCAAACCCGCGTACATTGCCGACGACCTTGAGTCGTCGCTAAATTGATCGCTTTTCGCCTAGCATTACCGAGGGACAAACTAATGGCCTTTTGGGCCGTCGAAAAGTTGTCGATAACCGCACTTTACCAACAACTTTTTGGCATTACCGAGGGATTTTGGCCATGGGTAAATCCCTTCTTTTTTGTAATGACCTTTTTTGCCCAAAAAACCTCAAGGCACGGTGGTTGCCATTCAAAAGTCGAATGTTTGGTTGTGGCAGCAAGAGGAGCTGGGTCGATTGTGACCACGATTGGGGCCACACTCCAAGGATGCTAGATACTACTCTTGAATGATTTCTAGTTTCCCGCTCTCTAAGTGAAATTTTTAGAAACTACCTTTGTGTGGATTGTGAAATGCCATTAAGTCTAAAAAAAAATTAGCATATTAAGAACCGTGGAGTCAACAAATTTAAATAAAATAGACATTTTACCAATGAGGTTGATAAATTACACATTTGAAATATAATTATATTAAATTATTTTTTCTATTGTATTTTTTTATTTTTTTAATATCTGGTGATTTTTTTTTATGTAAACTTGTTATTTTATGACGTGATAATTTTATATCTCCACAAAATAATGATTTAATTATATCACAGGCAATTATATATTATATCTAAGTTTTGACCATATACTTAAATGAATCAAAGAATTTAGTTTTAAAATCAGTTTATTTTAAAAGAATAATTCAAACAAATTTGTTTTAAAATATGATATTTAGATATTTTTAAAATTTAATATAAAAATAAAACTAAAACAGTAACCATAGGATAAAATTGGAAATAGAAATAAATAGATAAATATATTGTTATAAATTATTTTATCAAATAGAATATTATTTTTAAACTTTAAAATATTAATATTTTAAAATTTTATTAAAAGTAATCATAAGCATGTAGTATTATGGTTATAGACAGCAGAGTAATATCACTTACAAAACTCATTTTAGTTATGGTAAACCAATATATTTGTCCATTCCGGCTCGTATAGTTTCTTCTATTTATCTTTGTGAATTATGATTTATTTATTTATTTATCTATTCTTCTCGTTTCTGTTATTATAGTTCATTCGTGGCAAATTCCGCACGTGCCTTTGATTGGAGAGGGTGTCACCGACCTTTCTCTTTCTCTACGGCTAAAGCATCGTAAATCGCCGTTGGCGTGGTCGTAGATAATTTGGGGTTCCTTTCGAATTCCATATTGCGAGACCGAATTCGTGCTTGGTATGTACTCGATGGTTCACCGTTTTAAGTGCGTTGCATAACCCATCAATCTATTAGGGTTTCCGTGTTCCATAACATATATTTATTAATTCGAATCGGTACTTAGGGTTTCTTGCAGTAGTAATGTTTGATTGAATTTGTATAATTTAAATTTAATCTTCCAGTTATCAATTTCAAGCACAAGGGAATCCATGTATCGTTATTTTGTAAACCCCTTTTATTGGTTGATAGAATTTAGGAAAATTAATAAAGGTTGCTTGCATTCAATATCTGTTTCCTTTTCCTGCTCTTTATAATATAGGCTTCTTCATATTTCATTTTCGTCATGCCACTAATTAAGTTTTTATCCGTTAATTTACATTGAAGTGGTTGTTACTTTTGTTAAAATCATCAATGTGTGTGATTTGTACCCTGATTACAGGGTTCTGTTTGGGATGATGAGCTAGCTGATGGAAGAATCCTGTAAGATATTTAAGATATGTGAAAACTAAAGATGAAACTGCAAGCACATATTCCCGGGGAGATGTCAGGACAGGTACCTAACCAACCAGGGTCTCAGTTGTCTGGACTGACCCAGCTGAATGGGAATGCACTCGCTCATCAGATGCCACCTTTAGGGGGTGTTCCCCGGTCAACAATTAATATGGATCCTGAATTTCCTAGAGCTCGCACTTTTATTCAAGAGGAGATGTAAGTATTTTTTTTTTCATCTGTTCAATTGAACACTTTTAGTGGGTAACCTGACTTCGTTGATTCTTCTTGGGAATTTTGTCTATATATAAGAGGTACAGATGAATTTTTTGTAAGATTGACTACCAAGATGATAGCATAAACTCCACAGAACAAGCCAATTTATTGATAGGTTCATAAAGAAAATTGATAGTTGCAATTTTCTGAAAACGGAAGTGAAAGGAAACTAATATATTTGATTCTCGATCATTATGATTGATTTTCTTTAATGTGCCGGAAATGCTTTGTGGCTCTGTTGTATTGTCTAGTTGAATATTTAAGCTTAACTAAAATAATTTAATTTAACATTTTTATAATTTTATTGAGAATTTAAGCATCTGCAGTGTGTGAAACAGCATTTTCAACTTGCCTGACAACATTGAGTCACACTGTCTGATGCTTCTTCATAATTTATGGTTTAACGGGTAGATTATTCTAAAAGGTAGTTGCTGTGGTATCCCTGCAGTGCATATGCCATTAAGTTAATTAGATTACAGCCTTGCTGTCTCTATTATGTTCCAATTTCCACTCCTTTGATGTTTTGACTTAAATAATAATAATAATAATAATAATAATAATAATCATGTAAGAAAAAGATAAACTACTATACTTTTCTTATTCATTCTCATCAGTAGATATTTTTTGTTTTTACCTTCCAGATTTGTTTTGTTGTTGCGACGACAACAGCAGCCAGTTACAGATGTACAGAGAAAGAAGCTTAAGGATCTTGCAAAGCGCTTGGAGGAGGGCATGTTAAAAGCTGCTCGATCTAAGGTTTCTTCTGGTCTTCTAGTTATTTTTCTTTTTCAGTTCCCAATATTTGGAAGGATCTTAATTGTAAACACTAGAAATTTCTGATTCTGGAAATAACAGGGAACCTTTAAACTTCTTCCTTAATTTGAATATTATTTGTGTTGACAACGGTTTGGACATATCTTTTAGGAGGATTACATGAACTTGGATACTTTGGAGAGTCGATTATCAAATTTCCTCCTACGAGCATCTATGAATAATAAAAACCAACACTATCCGCAACTTGTTAATTCTTCTCCAATCAGTACAATGATACCAACCCCTGGTATGTCACATGCTCCAAATTCAAGCATGATGGTTGCATCTTCTGTGGATGCCTCGATGATTTATGCCAGCGGGTGTAATAGCATAGCATCAACATCTTTCAACAGTGTAAACATGTTACCAGCTGGTGGCATGCTTGGCAGTACCTTAAATAGATTTGATGGTAATGTTGGGTATTGTGATTCTTCACCAATCCTTATACTTTTATTTTCTTGTCCTTCATTGTAGAGTCTGTGTATTGCAGGTTTGTCTAATGGTTATCAGCAGTCTTCTACCAGCTTTTCTGTTGCCTCAGGGGCGAACATTTCATCAATGGGGGTGCAGAGAATGGCTAGCCAGATGATTCCCACTCCTGGATTCTCAGTCAGCAGCAGTCACTCACACATGAACATAGATTCTAATACTAATGGAGGTGCATTTTCCAGTGTAGATTCTACTATGGTACCATTGTCACAACTTCAGCAGCAGAAGCAGATTGTTGGTGGCCAAAATAGTCATGCATTGCAGAATCTCAACAGTCAAATGGGTATTGGAATGAGATCTGGTTTATTACAGAAGCCATTTACAAACTCAAATGGTGCTATAAATAGTGCATCAGGCTTGATTGGGAACAATATACAGGTTGCAAACGAACCTGGCACTTCTTCTGACAGCTATGCCTCCACTTATGCCAATTCCCCTAAACACTTGCACCAGCACTTTGACCAAAGTCAGAAACCGGTTGTGCAAGGTAATATTTTTCTCACTCCTTTTCATTTTCTTTTATCATGGAATTACCCTAGGACCTTAACCTGCAACACAGAACCTGTAATAAGCTTCATAATGTTTTAGGACTGTGTTGCTTTTTTGAGTAAACACATCCATGTGTCTGTATACATATTGCATGTTCTGTATTTTTAATTTCAAAGTTGACATGTTTCAGAAGGAATAACGATATTATTATCAGGTGATGGATATGGATTAAACAATGTTGACAATTTTCCTTCTGGAAACTGTTATACATCTGCGACATCCTCTGGGCCCATGATGAACAATCAGAGCACTAGTTCTGTTAAAATACCATCTATGCCTAAAACTAGCACATTGTTAAGTGGTCACTCGAACTTGCATGGTATGCAGCAGGCTGCTCATATAAAGTCTCAACAAGTTAACCAGTTAGAAAAGTTGAATTTTCAGTCTTCATTGACTTCAAGAGATGGCTTTCTGCATTCTCAACAACAATATCAGCAAAGGTCTCAACAATTGCAACAGCCAGATCAGTATGCGCAGCAGCAATTTCAATCTATGCAAAATCAGCATGTGGTCAACAGTGACACATTCAGTCAGTCTCAGCTTTCTCCCAATCTAGAAAATCGAGTGAAGCCTGAGCCTGGAATTGAACACCGCAAAGAAGTGCTCAACTCACGTGTCTCTGAACCGTTTCATACATCTGAGATGCAGAGTCCGTTCCAGCAGAACTCATCTGAAGATTGCTCTAGGGTTGCTCAACATCTTCCATTTCCATCTGGTCACCATGATTTATCATCATCAACACCTCAAAATTCACAACAAATGTTGCACCAACATCAATTGGCTGCAGAGTCTCAAAATAATTTTAGCGTTGGGGTGCAATCCAAATCTGTGATTCTAAACCATTGGCCTCAATCACAAGATCCTGACAGTATTTCACATGATCAACATCTCCACGTGGATTTTCATCAAAGAATATCTGGACAAGATGAAGCTCAATGCAATAATTTATCATCCGATGGATCTATTATAGTTAGAAATGTTCTTTCTAGAGGCTTGGCTGAGCAGCTGGAATCTGGAATTGCTACAAATAAGGCGCACAGGAATCAACAGAGGTGGCTTTTATTTCTACTTCATGCCAAGCGATGTTCTGCCCCTGAAGGACGATGTAAAGAGAGGTTTTGTTCTGCTGCACAGATGCTATGCAAGCACATGGATGGATGCAAGCTGCGCCATTGTCCATATCCTCGTTGCCATCATACAAAGGAGTTACTTAATCATTTTGTAAACTGCAAGGATCCAGGTTGTCCTGTTTGTGTTTTTGTGAGAAAGTGTCGACGCGCTTTTCAATTGAAGCCTCAGACTCGGCCGGAACCTGAATCAAGCTTGCCAACTGCAGTGAATGGATCCTGTAGGCCTTACAGCATTGCAGGCACATCACCAAGATTGATCTCAAAGCCTCTATTAGTTGTTGAAACTTCTGAGGACCTCCATCCATCTATAAAACGTATAAAGATTGAGCATTGCACCCAAGCCATTTATCCTGAAAATGACCATTCTGCTTCATCTTTTATTGGAAATTGTGAATCTCTTGTTTCTAGGGATGCTCTGTCTCAACCGCAGCCCTATCCAAATGCTGAGAAGTCTATCTCAATTAAACCTGAGTTTCCAGAAGTTAAGGCCGAAGCTCCTGCAAATGTGATACATGAAAAGCTTAGTGAGATGCAAATGGATAACAATAATGCTGACGATAAAACGCCTAGTGCTGAACTTGTCAAATATGAAGAACCTGCCAAATTAGCTAGCCCTGAAAATATAAAAACTGAGAAAGAAACTGGACAAGACCTGCAAGAAAATGTTGTGCAGACATCTGAAATTCCAACTGGAACCAAGTCTGGTAAGCCAAAAATAAAGGGAGTCTCATTAACTGAGTTATTTACTCCGGAGCAAGTGAGGGAACATATCACTGGCTTAAGGCAATGGGTTGGTCAGGTAAGTCTTTGATTCTTGTGGCATGGGCAATTTAATTCATTATTTAAACAATATTACTTTATCTGTACTAGTGTACTGGAAACCTGTTCCAGTTTACTCTAAACCTATTTAATATGTTTCTTGGTGATAATGGTTTTCCTATCTATTGTTTCTACCACTGACTTCCTATTTGTTGGTTGAAATATGATCTGGACTTCATGTAAGCATTTTAACAGACTTGTAATTCTTCATTGACCTCAGGTTTAATTGAGTTGTTTAATTAAAAAGCAGAAATAACTGCGGAACTCACTAGTTTAAAGAAACTTTAGTTGCCATGTAAACACTCTAAAATCAAATGAGACAACGGGAATCTATTTTTGGCATTACAGCACCAGAACTTTTTTATTTTAAGAATTATACATGGAAAATTTATTAGAATGAGTACAGAAAACGGTATAGTTAGAATTCCTTTTCTTGTCAACTTCCAATGGGATTCCTTGAAATGTACCGAAACATGAAGTGACTGATAAAATTATATACGAAGGCGGGTCGAGCTACCAAAACCAATGTAGGAAGCATATTTATCCAACAATATGTCCTATTTCATCTGACCAAAGCCTTGTGAATTTAGTAATGTTGTTAAATGTTACCGATATGGAACTACCATAAGCAATGATTGAAGGGATGCCCACTATGGCATTACCATGGGCTGCATCGGCGGATTCCAAACCAAATGTATAAGCTGAACATAATTTGAACCATGCTTAAGCGAGAGAACTTAGATTCCTTATTAACCTATTTTGCATACTTAATGCTGTTTGTCTGATAAATAGTCCTTTTTCTGGTCTACTGATTTTTGTGCATGAGACTTCTATCATATATTCCATTAATTGAATCTCTTGATGTGTATGAGATGCCTATCATCTGTTCCATTACTTTAATCTTTTATCCATCTTGTCTGGTCATTTTTGTGGAAATCTGATTTCTTACAATTTAAGTGGTCCATAATCTTGATTTATACTATCTATTTAACTTCATAAAATGGTATTTTCTTAATATTGTGTGAACAATAAACCATAAAGACTAGTTTAACCATTATATTTTTCTTATCTAATTTGGCTGAAGTCGTTAGTCCAAATATATGTCACTTGTGACTGCTGACTTAATCTTTTTTGTGTTCTCACTTTTTAACATCCTAGGTTTTGTTATTTTCTTTATCCTTTTATAAACATGTACTAGTTTTTGATTGTTCATGTGCTATGCTTCACAGTGTTCTCTTATTACCTCTAGTATCCACATGTTAACATAACATCTTTTTCTTGTGACAGAGCAAGTCAAAAGCAGAGAAGAATCAAGCAATGGAGCATTCAATGAGTGAGAATTCGTGTCAATTGTGTGCTGTAGAGAAGCTTACCTTTGAGCCACCACCTATTTATTGCACAACTTGTGGGGTTCGCATCAAACGAAATAATATGTATTACACCACAGGCACTGGTGATACACGACATTATTTTTGTATTCCATGCTATAATGATGCTCGTACAGAGAACATAATTGTTGATGGGACTCCCATTGCCAAGTCAAGATTGGAAAAGAAGAAGAATGATGAGGAGACTGAAGAATGGGTGTGTTATGTTTGCCTGTGTCATTTTATTGTTCAGTTAACTTTTTTTTTTTGTTGAATTAACCATCTCTGCTTTGTGTTCAGTGGGTTCAATGTGATAAATGTGAAGCGTGGCAACATCAAATTTGTGCCTTATTTAATGGTAGAAGAAATGATGGTGGGCAAGCTGAATATACTTGCCCTAACTGCTATATTCAGGAGGTAGAAAGAGGAGAGCGTAAGCCTTTACCCCAAAGTGCTGTCCTTGGCGCCAAGGATTTACCAAGAACTATTCTTAGTGATCACATAGAACAACGATTATTTAGACGGCTAAAGCAAGAAAGACTAGAAAGGGCAAGGCTTCAAGGAAAAAGTTATGATGAGGTGATTCATATTGTGGTTGGCAGAGATATGTTTTGTTCATTTTTGTATTTCATAACTTAATACAATTAGTATATCTTTGCTCTTTCATTGTTATTTTAATACTGAAGTATAAAATGAAGGGTTGGCCCTGGGATCTGTTGTGCTATCCACTAGCCATTGCTAGACACATACTCTATTCAAATTATATAGTCCTACCTGGAGAGTTTAGAGAGGACATCAATCAATGAAAGTTCGGATGTGGAGACAAGCCTCGGAAGTACAAGGCTTTCATTTCAGTAGAAGTAATACAGAATATATGAATATAAGTTTAGCAGAAGTATGAATTCTACCATTCTAAATGTCTTGGATCCATACCTTCGGTTTAAATGTCTTGGATCCATTATAAAGTATAACGATGGAGAAATAGATGGTGATGTAAATTGTAAAATACTGGGTAGTTGGGGTGAGTGCTCTGCTCTGAGTATTATTGATAACAAAAAGCTAAAGTAAAAAATTTAATGTATGTTAGAGTTAAGAGAGAGAGAGAGAGAGATAAAATAGAAACTGAAAAGGTAACTTTTGTATTGATAAAATGTACAAAGGAAAACAAGGATTCTCTTTGTATAGAGAATGAAAAGAATCAGAGCTGTAAAGAACAGCTGACAAAAAAGAAAACACCTATAACAAAAACTATATCGAACTGAATACAACACTAACACTGCCAGTCCCCGCCCCCACAAACTCAAGGTGGGTGATGATTAACAGGACGAGCAACCACTTCGAGTTTGTCCCTAATAAACACAAAGCATGTAGGAGAGAGAGGTTTGGTATGAACGTCAACCCACTGTACTTGTGCAGAGATACGTTGATCTTGTAAACATTTGGACAACTTTTTAAGGAACAAAGAAAAGATTAATTTCCATGTGCTTGGTTTGATTATCACAATAGATTGCAGGAGCACCATGTGATATGCCTAGTTCATTAAGAAGAGTTTGAATCCATAGAATTTCAGGAGTTGTTTGAGCACGGCTACAATACTCTGCATCTGTACTAGATCTAACCACAACTGCGTATTTCTTAGACCACCAAGAAATAAAATTTGACCCAAGAAGAATTACAGTCTGCTTCATAGAAAGCCTGTAAGGGAAAAGGAGAGGAGAAGTCATGGGAGTAAGATAAAGACCATGTAAAAGAGTTCCTTTAAGATATCAAGAGCAAATACAAGAAACAAAGGATGATAGAGTTGACTGCTGCAAAGACAACGACATCTGATCTTGTTGTTCCCAAGAAACATAGGCTGGATTAATTTTGCAACTATCTTGATTTGTTTCACTGAGAAACTGAAGAGGAACTGAGGGATTGACCACAACATGTTGAAGAGAATGGGATTTGATGCATGGTTCTACTTGTTGACATCAAAGCAAGAAGTTGTAATCAAGTTTTTCAGGAATCTTGTCAAAAACTGGTGAGGAAACAGTGCATACTGATTCACTGCCAGGTGGAGGTAGAGGAGGAGGATTTTCTGAATCCATGGACCACTAAGCTCTTGATACCTACTAGAGTTAAGAGAGAGAGGGAGAGAGAAGAAAGGGAAAAGAGAAACTGATAGGTAATTTTGTATTGATAAAATGTACCGAGGAAAAAACAAGGATTCTCTTTTTATAGAGAATGAAGAGAAATAGGGCTGTGTAAAGAACAGCTGATAAAAGGAAAACACCTGTAACAATATCTATATCCAACTTAATACAACACTACCAATATGCAACCATAATTAGTATTAGTAATTTGATAGTTATATATCTTATTTATCTTATATGAATTTTATATGTAATTTTATTGTCAGATTTAGTAAACAATATTACTATTATGCAAATTACATGTTTTCCTTACTCTTTCCATCCTATGTAAGATCTCGGTACTGACTACCTTGGCTATAATGCTTGTGATGTTATATAAAACTGAGTTTTGGTAGAAGAAACCCAACAACAGATAAATGTAGCAGAGATGAGAATGTTGAGTGGGATGAGTGGATATAGATAAGATTGGATGCATTATAAAGAAAGTTGGGGTAGCATCTTAGATAAAAAATATCTTGCCATCCTAAGTAGAGAATTGGGTGAGGGATAGCTCTATTGCTAGATGTGAAGGGGGACCAAACAAAAAAGGGCAAAACCACTGACAAGGATTTATAGGTCTGTGGCTTGTTTTCATAATATAACATTATTGATTGATCAATGTGACTCACCACTTTTACGTGGAAAGTTTTGGTGGTGGTTTGTTTTATTTTTTGTTTTTTAATGTTTTTGTGGTTATCAACGATTTCACTCTTTTTCTAGCATGTGCTGATTTTCTGTGACTTATTTCTATCTACTTGGTCATTATCAGATTCCAGGAGCTGATGCTCTTGTTATAAGAGTTGTGTCATCTGTCGACAAAAAGTTAGAAGTGAAACCACGGTTTCTGGAGATTTTTCAGGAAGAGAATTACCCAACAGAATTTCCATATAAATCAAAGGTGATGAGAAAGTTGATTTTATGAATCTGGTTATAATTGAATCACTAATGTTGAATATTGATAGCCTTAGCTTTCTATTTCAGGTAGTTTTGTTGTTTCAGAAGATAGAAGGTGTGGAAGTTTGCCTATTTGGCATGTACGTTCAAGAATTTGGATCTGAATGTCAATTTCCAAATCAGCGCCGAGTGTATCTTTCGTATTTGGACTCTGTGAAGTATTTTAGGCCTGAGGTTAAAGCAGTGACAGGAGAGGCTCTTCGTACTTTTGTTTACCATGAAATTCTGGTAAATTTGAACACTAAAATGTTGCTTGAAGTCCTTCCCTGTAAATATTTTAGTTTCAGGTCATCTTGTAAATTATCTTTGATACAAAATATTTGATTTTAGATTGGATACCTTGAATATTGCAAGAAACGTGGTTTTACAAGCTGCTACATATGGGCTTGTCCTCCATTGAAGGGTGAAGATTATATTTTGTACTGCCATCCAGAAATTCAGAAAACACCAAAATCTGATAAGCTACGTGAATGGTGAGCCCAATAGCTTCGCATAGGCAAAATGAGAAGAAGTTATCTGTTTATTTTCCTTGTACAATGTGATTAGGTCTATTCATCCCTAACTTGGGCATTTCTAAGCATGTTTCTTCAGGTATCTATCCATGTTAAGAAAAGCTTCGAAGGAGAATATTGTGGTTGATCTCACCAACTTATACGATCATTTCTTCGTATCAGCTGGTGAATGTAGGGCCAAGGTCACTGCTGCAAGACTCCCATATTTTGATGGTGACTACTGGCCTGGGGCTGCAGAGGATTTAATTTATCAGCTTCGCCAAGAGGAAGATGGAAGAAAACAAAATAAAAAGGGAACAACTAAAAAGACTATAACAAAAAGGGCTTTAAAAGCATCTGGTCAGTCAGATCTTTCAGGAAATGCTTCGAAGGACCTGCTCCTCATGCACAAAGTAATTTACTATTATACATAGATAATGCTAATTATTTTTTTCACCCGGGAAAGGAGATCTCTTCCAATTTTTTTTTTTAAAGTCATTAGATATGTCACATTATATAGCTAAATTTTCAAACATTAATATTGTTTCCATATTACTTCCAATATTTATTTAGGTTCCATATGTTTGCTAATTTCTTATAAAATTCATAATCATTCTGCAGCTTGGTGAAACCATTTGCCCGATGAAGGAAGATTTCATTATGGTTCATTTGCAGCATGCTTGTATCAGCTGTTGTATCTTAATGGTTTCTGGTAACCGTTGGGTCTGCAACCAGTGCAAGAATTATCAGATTTGTGATAAGTAAGTATTCTTCAATCATATCTCCATGGTTTTGTCATGTTATGTGTCAATTGCTGTACATAGTGTCAAAATTGTGTCATCTTCAACGAATAGTGTAGTCCTAAACATTTGTCATGTTCCCCAAATGACCATGAATCCATGCCCATGTCATATTCATGCTTGCTAGACTACTTTGTTGGTAAACCGAGTGTTCTTTGAGTAGTTTTTTTTTTTTTTTAATTATTATTATTATTATTATTATTATTATTATTATTATTTTTATATAGTGTTCAGTATGGCCTTCTAAGAAGCATCGCAACTTGTAAATTGATATTCTTTATATGGAGAGACATAAAAAAGTGGATGTGTGGAGAAAGTTAAGGGTCTGTTTGGTTTGAGAAAGTGTTTTATATTTTCATTTTCAGTTTTCACAAATAATTACAAATTTTTTTCGATGTTTTTACTCTTTTTCTTTCCTACAAAGATTTGTTCAAGAAACAGGGAAGATTAGGTTTTGTTTTCAATTTTTTCCTGCACAAAATCTTTCTGAAGTAAAGTTGATACTAGTTGACTTCTTGTATTTATCTATGTAATTATCTATATCATTGTATGAAGGGATATATTTTTTTCTAACTATTGGTGTCATTTTTTATTTAGACAATTTTATCATTTAGTAAATAAAAATAAGTTTTTTTATCTAATAAACACATGTAACTGCACAACCTCTCGCCTCAATGGTAAACTACATAACTTCTCCACTTAAAACACACATTTTTTTTTAAATCATTCTTCTAAAATTATATAGTTTCTTAAAACTGTATTGTTTTAATGTAATAAAAATGCTGATACACAGGAGCAAATGTGTTTCCACTAGTTTTTATTATGGCTTTCCATTTGTCTGTTTTTTGCTATCTGTCTACCACACTTTGTATGATATTTTCAGTAAGTTTGTTAGAAGAAAAATGTTTAAATTATGCCTATTTATTGTGGAAGTTATTAGACTTTTATTATTTATGTTATGTTGGTCTTATAATATATATATATATATATATATATATATATATATATATATATATATTATCATAGCACCTCCTATTGTTATCTTCTACACTATCCTCCATAATGACTCTGTTGATGTTTTTGCTATCATCCATCATCCTTTATAAGACTTGCACCATAAAAGTTTTACTGCAGAGTTGGACAAATAATTAAAACTAGCAGACTGCTGTAGATATTGTCTTAATACCAGACTTTTTAGCGTCTTAACATCATATCTTATGATCTTATTAAAATTATTGTTAACATACCTTTCTATGACTCTTCTCCCTTTCAATCGTTTTGCTAGCTGAGCCATATCCTAATTCTCCAATCATTTTTCTAGTAACACAATCAGTCTTGCCTGTTCTTAGGTGTTATGAAGTAGAACAAAAACGTGAAGAGAGAGAAAGACATCCTATTAATCAGAGGGAGAAACATACACTTTATCCAGTAAGTAACTCTGATTTTAACATGTAATTTTTAGTGCTTCTGTACTAGTTCACTACATCTCTGCTCTGCTGTGAGATTTCATTAGGACCTGAATGTTAATCATCTTAATGTGCTTTGAGGAACTAAGTGGTTAGACACAGTATGACGTTCTAAATTTAATCTGGTATATTGAATGTTTGGGTTTAGTTATTTGATACTCTCAAACAGGACATTTCAGTGAAAACACTCGAGTATTTTTATTTTTTACTTTTCTGAAAGCAAAATCAGCTATTCAAATACACACAATCCTGCAGTAGGTCAGAGTATAAATGATTTTTGAAATTTTTTATATTCGCATCATCATACAGGTTGAAATTACTGATGTTCCATCTGATACAAAAGACAAAGATGATATTCTTGAGAGCGAATTCTTCGACACTAGACAGGCATTTCTGAGTCTCTGCCAGGGAAACCATTACCAGTATGATACACTAAGGCGGGCCAAACATTCATCAATGATGGTCCTCTATCATCTTCACAATCCAACAGCTCCAGCATTTGTGACAACTTGTAATATATGTTATCTTGACATTGAAACTGGTCAAGGATGGCGCTGTGAAGTTTGCCCTGAGTATGATGTATGCAATGCTTGTTATCAAAAGGATGGAGGTATTGATCATCCTCATAAGTTGACAAATCATCCATCCATGGTGGATCGTGATGCTCAGAATAAAGAAGCAAGGCAGCACCGAGTGTCGCAGGTGTTGTATACAATTTTATCTTTAGCTCATCTGGGCTTTTTTATGAAAATTGGTCTTCTCATGTCAGATTTCAGTATGATGACAGTCATGTTTGAATCCCATATCTACCTCTTACTTGATATCACATTAAATTGAGTTGAAAGATAGACAATGATATTTCTTTGTATGAGAGGATCCATAACTTTGTTTACATAGCATCAAAGCTATTAATTATTTCAGATGTTTTATATTGTATGCCAAATAAAATTTATATTTACAGGTCAGCATGGATAGGATTTTAGTGGGACATGTAAAAATTAAACAAGTTACGATTGAGTTTAAGCATTCGAAAAAAGCCTTATCCCCAAGTGAGGTTGTCTCAGATTTTTGTTGAGTTTCATGTTTGATGATTTTTAAAAATATTGTAAACGGTTCAAATGGTATGCTAATTCTAATATATCACGCATTTTATAAAGAGTCAAGTCCCATGTTTTCTTCCCTTTATGTAGCTAAGTATTGTGTACTTACTATAACAGTTGTTAATTTTTTAATTATTTATAGTCTATAAAAAAAGCATGAAGATGTATCAGCATCTTTGCTATTCAAATACCTTGTAAAAGTGTTTGTCATTATATTGTTTTCATTATACCATGATTTTATCTTTTTTATCAACAATTGCTTGCTTCTGTCCCTATTATCCATAATTTATAACTATTATAAATCTTGCAGCTCAACCTTTCCTGCTTTTGTTCCCCTACCTTGTAATGTTTTGCTTGTGTGTAATATTTTGTAGAAGTATGGATATTGATTTGTTCTTTTACCTTTTTCCGTGCATTTTGGACTGCCCTTGTTTCTCCAAACGTTTGTTGGCTATTACTATCTTTTGCACTACCTTGCTTGGTGGGGACTTTAAAACTTTCTGCATACTCATAGGATTTCTAATATAACTGAATTCTTTATTACAGCTACGGAAAATGCTTGATCTCCTTGTTCATGCATCCCAATGTCGTTCTGCACATTGTCAGTATCCTAATTGTCGCAAGGTGAAGGGGCTTTTCCGCCATGGGATGCACTGCAAAACACGGGCTTCTGGAGGTTGTGTTCTTTGCAAGAAAATGTGGTATTTGCTTCAACTTCATGCTCGTGCTTGCAAAGAATCTGAATGCCACGTACCACGTTGCAGGTTTGTGGATCAGGCATTTTCATTATTCGCTAGTTAACTTTTTTATAAATCTTGTTTGAATTAACTCTGTTCTTTTGGGTTAAATTAGAGATTTGAAAGAACATTTAAGGAGGTTGCAGCAACAGTCTGATTCACGACGTAGAGCTGCTGTAATGGAAATGATGAGACAAAGAGCTGCAGAAGTTGCTAACAATGCTGGTTGAGCTGT
The DNA here is from genome assembly GCF_000741045.1 of Vigna radiata var. radiata. NCBI lineage: Eukaryota > Viridiplantae > Streptophyta > Magnoliopsida > Fabales > Fabaceae > Vigna > Vigna radiata. Next base: position 34,214 of record NW_014542170.1, read on the forward strand.
TCGTACTTGTATATATGTGGCACTTTTGAAGAAATGCTCTGGACAGAGGTATACCTTAGTTTCACCAGTGCTCCGATAGCAGTCATTGTTTGTGAATGGAATACACAGGGTGCATGTATGTAGCCTTGGAGGTGCGCATGTCCATCTCAACTTGTTTGTCCCGGTGAAGATCTGAGTTCAGCCAATTACTGCTTCTGTCCTCTTCTACAAAGGACTAACCAGGTCTGGCGGGATATTTGGCGGTGCTTCTGTTTTTGTGGGCCAATTTGGTAATTCTTTGATTTTGTCATATTACTTGTTTTATGTTTAGATGCCATCCTTCGGTGGCAGGTGTACTATAGTCTCAATTTTCTTACAAATGTTTGTGGGTGGGGGATGGCATCAAGTTGTTTTTAGTTATAACCGTTTTAAAGATTCAATGCATTTTGTAGAATCTTATTTAAAGATGAAAGTAAATAATTAGTATATGCATTATTATGCTTCCTTTATGAGATTACCTCATTTGCGTATATTTTAGTATTCTGTTTGATTTATTGCTATGAAAACTATTCTGTGAATTTTTTAAGGCTATCACTATTTTGCGATGTATATGATATGTGAAGAATGGGACATTCATGGTGAAAGCTTTAATCGGGCTAAAGTATATTGTAGAATATAAATTATTGAATCAATCTGAGTGCAAAGAGTAAAATTGTAAAGTTATAATATATTTTCAATGGTTTAAATTGTATAATTTTTGTTTCAGTTATGAGATTGAGATTAATTGTTACGTGTTCTAAAATCTAATGTTTGTTCATTTTAGTTGTTTATTCGGTAATTAGGAGGGTTACTTGTATAAGGTATTTTGATGATAAAATCAGTAAAAATTTATTGCTTAAGTAGTTAATGTGTATTAAATGTAATCACTTATTTTTTTTTATTTCAAATCACTTTTTTTTTTTATTTCAAACTTAATAGTTTTTGAAATGAGTTTTGGATTAATGGTGGTTTAATTGCGATTCAATTAATGATAATTATACTTTGTTTTAAACTAATTAGTTATATTGGCAATAATTGGACCATTTCGTCCATAGTTGATAATTGATTGTTCGATCACTCATCTATAATTGATCATTTGGTTCTACTGTATACAAGTTTCCCAAACTCGACTATATCTTAATAAATGAAGGGGTTTATAACGAGTGATTATTTTGGTAGTTTTGTGGGTGGTTTTGTTGTTCATGATTACGATATTCAGGGTTAAACTGTTTGTGTCGATTTGGTCCTTAAGGGAAAGGTTGTAACTGTTGATATCGTAACGTGTTAATTTTGAATTTTCTGTGCTTCGGGAGACGAAATGTTGTATGTTGTGAATTGCTAGATCTGATAGTTGAAGATGATTCACTTAGGATGTATGGTTTTGAGTTTTGAGTTTAAGATTTATAGGTTTATGGGTTTAGGATTTAGGGTTTTGAATTTTTAGAAGTTTTGGTTTAGGTTCAATGTTTAGGGTTTGTAGTTTAAGATTTGAGGTTTTGGTGTTTGGAGTTTGGGGTTTAAGGGTTTATGGCTTTTGGTTTAGGGTTTAAGATATATGGTTTAGGAGTTAGGGTTTTAGGTTTAGGGGTTTGAGGTTTAAGGCTTGGGATTTGGAGTTTAGGGTTTGGGGTTGAGGTTTGAGATTTGAAGTTTTAGATTTAGAGTTTAAGGGTTAAGGGTTTTAGGATTTGGGGTTCTGTGGATTAGGGATTTAGGTTGTGGAAATTGGTATTGTGTAGCGAAACGTTTTAGAGAGCATGAAAACGAACACAAACCAGAAACGTTTTAGAGAGTACGAAAACGGACACAAACCAAGAGGGGAGGGGTGACATGGTTAAATTTAAAAATTTTATTTTTCTTTTAGGACTTTCGTCAAACAATTTATAATCAAAAGATGCAAAGATAAAGAGAATTACGTACAAGATTTTTATACTGGTTTCGATCAAAATATTTTACGTCCAGTTGTTAATCTCTTCAAAAGATGGATTAACCTTTCCATTAAAATAAGTAACAATTTACAAGATAGAAACAAGGATTAAGATTAGAAACCACTTCTCTTAACAAATAAGAGATGAAAGACACATTCTTTTGACGCTCAAAAGGATGAACAACGTGACTCTATTTTGTAGGTATACTTTATCACTTAAACACACCACAAAAGAGCACTTCCTCCTACAAGCACCAAGTTCACAAGCTCCCTTTTCATAAACACACAAAGTTTTCCTTAGGCACACAACTCTAATACTCTTAAGTGAAAAATTGCTTCTAAGAAATGTGGAGAACACTATTTATAGTCCAAGGTTTGACTTGGGGCAGAAACTGAAAAGACATCTTCCAACTATTAATGATAATCGATTATCAAAAGTTATAATCAATTATTTTAGGCCGTTATGAGTTTTCAAAGACGTGATAATCAATTATCCGTAGGGATAATCGATTATTATCAAACCTTGGACAATTATAACTTTTGGTGATAATCGACTATCCAGAGAAATAATCGATTATTGGCGATTTGAAGTGTTTTCTTGTTTTAAACATGATAATCAATTATCTTTTACGGTAATCGATTATTTCCGCAACATAGTTATACTAAAAAGTAATTTACAAGTCTTCTTATGATCTACAAGTGAAAGCAAAATTCTAATACAAGATTTTGTACAAAAATGCTTTAAGAGTATAAATAAATAATTCTTCAAGGCTTCAAATGCATCTTCATCAAAATCTCTTCAAAGCATCAATGCTTCACATAGTTAACATAGGTGTTAAGGGTTTAAGATTTGGGGTTTATGGTTTAAGGTTTAAGAGTTTTAGGGTTTAGGGTTTTAAGGATTTAGGGGTTTAAGGTTTGAGGTTTAGGGTTTATATTGTAGGGTTTAGGCTGTAGGGTGTAATGTTTTGGATGTAGGCTGTAAGGTGTATGATGTAGGGTGTAGGGTCTATGGTTTGATGTTTAGGGCTTAGTGTTTAGAGTTTATGATTTTATGGGGTGTCAGAAGGATGTAAGAAGGATATAGGAATGATATATGAATGACAAATGATGTAGTGTGTAGGAAGAGTATGGAAGGGGTGTGAGAAGGGTATGGGAAGGGTGTAGGAAGAATGTAGGAAGGATGGAAAAATAATGTAGGAAATGTCTAGATAGGGTAGAGCAAGGGTGTAGAAAGGATGTAAGAAGTGTGTAGGAATGATGTAAGGTGTAAAACCTGAGAAGGATGTAGAGATGATGTAAGAAGGGTATCAGAACAACATAGAAAGGATGTAGGAAAGGTATAATAAGAGTATAGGAAGAGTGTAGAAATGATGTAGTAAGAGTGTAAGAACAACGTAGGGTGCACGGTATAGGAATGGTATAAGTAAAATGTAGAAAAACATTAGAAAAGATGTAGGAACGTGTAAGGTTTAGAGTGTAGTTAGGATGTAGAAATAGTATGGGAAAGGTGTTCGAAGTGTGTATGAAAGATGTCAGATAGGTGTAGAAAATGTGTAGGAATTATGTAAGGTGTATAAATAATGTAGGAAGGGTGTAAAGCGTAGGAAGGGTGTGCAAATGGTGTGAGAAAGGTGTAGGAAGAGTTTAAAAAAGATGAATAAAAGGTGTAAGAAGGATGTATAAGGGGTGTAGGAAAGATGTAGAAAGAGGATGCGAAGGGTGTAAGAATGGTGTAGGAGTGATGTATGGTATAGGTTGTAGGAAGGGCGCAAGAAAAGAGAATGATGTATGAAGGTTATAAGAAGAGTGTAAGAAAGATGTAGGAAGAGTGTAGGAATGATGTAGGAAGGATGTAGAAAAAGTGTAGTAAATGTGTAGTAAGTGTGTATGAATGATGTAGGAATTGGGTAGGATGTAGAAAGAGTATAAGAAGAGTGTATGAAAGGTGTTGGAAGGGTATAGGAAAGGTGTATGATTAAAGTATAGAAAGGGTGTAGAAAGGGTGAATGAAGGGTGTAAGAAAGAGTGTGAGGTGTTTGTGATTAGGGTTTAGGGGTTAGAGATTAAGACTTTGGGGTTGGGCCTTAGAACTTGGCAGTAATGGTTTAGCGTTTATGGTTTTGGGATTTGTGTTTAAGGGTTTTAGAGTTTAGGATTTAAGGTTTAGTGGTTTACAAATTTAGGGGTTTAGAATATTTATGGTGTATGATATATGGTTTAATGTCTAGGGTATTTTGGTTTATGGTTTATGGATTTAGCAATATAGGGGTTTAAGATTTGGGATTTAAGATTAAAAAATTAGGGTTTAAAGGTTTTAGGGTTGAGGATTTTATGATATAAAGTAATTATTATTATTTCACGAACTTGAGTATTAAATTAATGATGTCAAATAAACAAGATCCAATATTAGTGTTAAGACCATTTTCAAGGATGGTTTCATCTATAATGAATTATGTATTAGGACAATTATTTACGAACAAAATATCCAAATCAAACTCATTGATNNTNTTNTTTTTTTTTTTTTTTTTTTTTTTTTTTTTTTATNTCCAAGCATATCAGTTAACCAATAAAATATTTTTTATACANTTACNTNAGCTNNAAAATTNNCGCTCTTATTTAAAATGTTTTTGAAATTTTTTGAGAATTTAAGTAAAGAATGAATTTTGAATTGGAAAATGATACTTAAACAACATTTTTTAACAACATTTGAACATCATCTACGTGTCATTCTTTGATTAGTTCAAAATTACTTCACAATCAATAATAATAATCATAAATACCACCATAGACCAATCACAGAATAACACATAGATGATGTTTGTCAAGAAAATGTTGTCTAAATATCATTATCCTTTTGAATTCTATGAGAATTAGGGTGTGAAAATACGTTCACCTTTAATTAGTAATCCACTAAAAGTAACTTGAAGCGAATTGACCCATAATAAAAGTGAGAAGTTTTATCCCTTCCTATTTATATTTGGGTTGAAATACCAAATAACTAAAATTAAAATGGATTATGGATTAATGGGTCAATAACAAAGGTTTTCTTTTTAATATTTTAACTAATTTTATTAGCATAAAATATTAAACTGTAAATGTTTATTAAGATTAATTTACTTAAAAAATTAAATAAACATTAGTATTATATGTACACATAATGAAAAAAATACTAATATTATTTTAAAAAACTCTAACCATTTTTGAAAAAACAAAATAATCCTCTTTGTTTAACTCGGATTGTCACATTTAATGGAGAGCTAATGTTTAAAAATAATACATATTTCAAAAATTAAATGAACAAGTTAGAATTAAGTATTTTGTGTAAAATATTTATGATATTATGATATTTATAGAAAATGGTAATACAAATATAATTGTTTAAGTTTCTTTATAATGTATCTCGTTAGCATAAATTTTAGTTTTTAATAAGTATCCTAAAAATATTAATTAAAAAATAATAAACAAATATTTTTATTAATAATATGATGAAATATATCAATAATATTTTCTTAAAATATAAAATTGTAAGGCACAGCATAGCATGGTTTCAAGAAATTCTCAGATCCAGCCAGAACAAAAGAGAGAAGTGGTGGACGTGGAAGCACTTAGTTCTCGATTTTCCTTGCTATAATCCAATCCAAAATTATGTGGTCAAAGTTATTCCTTCCCAAGTCTACGTGTATGCATTTTAAAGTATTAACGCGAAGTCCAAGTGCTAATGCTCATACAGAAGAAACACGGGCCACTCACATTTTCTGGTTCCAATGTACAACTACAGGAAGGCCAAAACAAAACTAGTTGGAGTCTTGTACGCATGCACGCACTTTTAAAAGCTTTCGTGGAAGCACATTCACCGGAGTTTGGTTTTTCAGCCGTAATAGCTAAATCATGAACGCCACAGCGTCGGCTACAGCAGCTAATAGCAGCTTTTACTCACAGACACAGTGCAGACTTTCCTCGGATATTCGAGGATCCATTCCTTTCTCAAAAATGAAACGTTTTCTGTTCTTCAATGACGTTCATCCACGGAATTCTCCGTTGGTTCTAGTCCCCAGGGCTGCTGATCCCAATACAGGCAAGGACAGCAACGTCGGAGACGATGAGGTACAAAAGCAGCAGCGTGTGATGCAACAACCACCCATGTCCCTTAGCCTGGATGACGTCAACCCTGTGGGTCTGGGTCGAAGATCGCGGCAGTTATTCGATGAAGTTTGGAGAAAGTTCTCGGGATTGGGTCAGATTTCTAGGACAATCCGCTCCGATGATCAGGAGGCTCTCGATGCCCTTCTCGTTCGCGAAGGTCCCATGTGCGAGTTCGCAATCCCTGGCGCTCAGAATACTACTGTACTCGTTGTTGGTGCCACTAGCCGCATCGGTCGCATCGTTGTTCGAAAACTCATGCTCAGGGGTTACACCGTAAAGGTGCCCTGCCTTTACTCAGTACTCTATTTATAGTTCAGTTTATTATTATCGCCCTCGTTATTAAATAATAAGCTAAACGAGACGAAACTCGTTAAACAATAAACAAACGAGGCAGTCAATAGCTGCTTGAAATGAAATGGCTGATCAATATAAACTGGTCTAAGATATTGATTTCTTTTTTCTTTTTTTTTTTTCTGTAATGAAGGCTTTGGTAAGGAAGGCAGATCAAGAGGTGGTAGACCTGCTTCCAAGGTCAGTAGAGATAGTTATTGGAGATGTTGGTGATCCCACCACTGTCAAAGCTGCCGTAGAAGGTTGCAACAAAATAATATATTGTGCCACTGCACGCTCTGCTATCACTGGGGATCTCTTCCGGGTTGATCATCGAGGAGTTTATAATCTAACCAAAGCATTTCAGGTTTGTCTCCACACTTTGATACCCCTTCTCTACACAGACATTAAAGAAAGAAAAGGAAAAACAGCGCCACTTTGTATTGTTGCCTTCGTGAAAGGAAAATTAGAAAGTTAGAATCTAGACAAATCACACTTTCATTTGGATATATAGAAATGCCTTATAACGTACTAACACAGATCCAATGTTGCCTGGTAAAAAATAAACTCGACTTAATTTCAGGATCACAATAACAAATTGGCACAATCACGGGCTGGGAAAAGCAGCAAAAGTAAGCTCTTGATTGCCAAATTCAAATCTGAATCTTCATTGCATGGATGGGAAGTTCGTCAAGGAACTTACTTCCAAGATGTACTAGCCACAAAATATGATGGAGGTATGGATGCCAAATTTGAGTTCACCGAGAATGGAGATGCTGTTTTTTCAGGTATATTTGGTGGATATTAATAGGTTTATAATATTTGTTGCATATGATTGAGAACTCTGCATATGATTAGCTTTGTTAAATTGAATGATCCGAAGGTGAAACAACAGATTTTTGAAAGTCTGATATTATGCTATTTTTTAGGATTTTGATTACAAGCTATAGCTGTAACAGATTATGCTTTTGAAGTTTCAGCTGGTCTTCTGCATATTTCTGTTTTCCTCTGTATAAATTCAGATGCATATCATTCAGCGAAATAGCCTGTGTCAATTCACAGAACATGCATGCATTGTTCTTGTTTTAGCATCTTATAATTTTTTAATAGTTAACAAAGTGGCATTAGAGCTCTGTTTTGACAGATCTAAGTGTTGAAAGGATTAGTAACAATACAGGACACAGGATGGCATCACCGCCAGGATAACATGTTAAGAAGAGAGTAACCTAAAAAGAATATAAATTCTTTGTATTGGGCTAATGAAGATGTATTCTTATTTAGAATAAAAAAGTGATGTAATAATAAGGAACAAAATTAATATCTAATAATGGGAAATATTTAGTAAGATATTTCTCTATCAAATCATATGTCCCTATTTAATGTAATCAAATCATGTCTCTAACATAATCAAATTATATCTCTAACTCTCACTCTGTCAAGTTAGAGCATATGTATCATGAGACAAACTTGTTACAAATTTCATTAATACAAGACTTGTGAGACACCTAGTAATCATGTGAGCCAACTGACAATGTAAATAATGACGAAGGTAGCAGATATTTCCTTGACATGACTGCTCTTTGTCAATGTGACCATCAATTATTTGTATGCTTTGTTGTTTCAATTCATATCTTTAACACTTTCCTTCAAGTTGGAACACATATATCATGATGATAAACAATACTTGATTGCAAACCATCGGTAGTAAACAGTACTCACTAGAAAAGCATTGGTGGTAAACAATACTTGCTGGAGAAACAATGGCATAAACAATACTTGCTCGAAGACCATTGGTGGTAAAACAGTAATGCTGGCCAGAAAAGAATTGTGGTAAAGATATCAACGATGAACACGGTTGTAAATAGCATATTATTAGTATAAAATATATTCTCAATGTCACACTTGAAGAGCTTAGAATTAGCTAGAAACTGTTTTATTTCTCTTAAGCCACCGATACAATTTACTACTGTATTTATAGAGTATACTAGTGCAAAATACAAAAGGTCAGGAAACCCCTAAAACCTAATAGTTGGATTGCCCTAGATAAGTAATAATAATAAAGAACATTACATTTCAACACTTTCCCTGAAGCTGGAACATATCGGTCATATGCACCAAGCTTGAAACATATAAATTGAATTCTAGGCCCCTTTAGAGATTTGGTCAGAATGTCTGCTAGTTGTTCATTAGAGTTGACAAACTCAGTAACAAGATCCTTGGGCAACAATTTCTCTCTAATAAAATGACAATCAATTTCTATATGTTTTGTTCTCTCATGAAACTGGATTGGAGACAATGTGAAGGACTTTTTGGTTGTCACAGTACAACTTCATCTGTTCATTTTCACAAAAATTTCAACTCTTGAAGAAGTTGTCTAATCCACAGAAGTTCACATGTAGTTAGAGCCATAGATCGATATTATGCTTTTGTACTAGATTGAGCAATAACACTTTGTTTCTTACTTTTCCAAGATATAAGGTTCCCTCCAAGTAATACACAATATCCTATGGTAGATCTTCTGTCAATTGGACAACTAGCCCAATCTGCATCACAATATCCTTCAACTCGAGTACTCACCTTGTTCTCATACAATAATACCTGTCCTGGGTTCCCTTTTACATATCTGAGAATGCGAATCAGTGCATTCCAATGATCAACATGTGGATTTTGCATAAATTGGCTCACAATTCCCATTGGATAAGAAAGATTAGGTCTTTTTATGGTAAGATAGATGAGTTTTCCAACCGACCTTCTATATCTCTTTGGGCCTGAGAAAAGTTTACCTTGGTCTCTCATTAACTTTTGATTTGAGTCCACAAGACTATCAATGTGATTGCAATTTATCAGGCCCATTTCCTACAAAATATCAAGAACATATTTTCTTTGTGAAATGACGACACCTTCTTTTGATTGTGCCACTTCAATATCAAGAAAATATTTTAGATGACCCAGATCTTTGGTCTGAAAGTGGTTGAACAAATGATTCTTTAATTGAGCAATTCTAATTACGTCATTTCCTATAATAAAAATATCATCAACATAAACCATAAGATAAACACATTTTTCAAGAGAAGAGTGACCATAAAACATTGAATGATCCGCCTCACATCGTTTCAATCCAAAATTCTAAACAACCCGACTAAATTTACCAAACCAAGCTCAAGGTAATTGCTTCAAGCTATAGAGTGAACGATGTAATTTACAAACTAACCCAGACTCCCCTAGGAGGTTGCTCCATGTATATCTCCTCGTTTATATCACCATGAAGAAAAGCAAAATTACTTCGCGACTCAGACTTTTTAGGGTAGGAAGATCTAACATGTTTTCCTAACTGACAAGACTCACAATCTAAGACTTGAATATGTTTGAGACTCAAAATCATCATCTTCAACTTGGACGAACTTGGGTGACCCAACCAATCACATAACAACTCATTAGAGTTGAAATGGTGATAATGTACCCATATGTGGATATGGGAATATTACTTTATAATCATTTATTTTATTGGAGGATCTTTTATATGTCCCACAACTAAACAATAGTCTTTTTTTTTTTTATACAAAAGCCTACAAAAGATTTGAACTCTTTAGTAACTTTTGTTTGTTATTGTGTATTTGAGGTCCTTGTCACTAGGAATAGATTTTTAATTGCTAAGAAGCAAAGTGAGTTGTATATGACAAAAACAAAACAAAGGTAATAAGCAAACAAGCAACATAAAAAAGACGAACAGATTACCAAATATGGCTTCATCCTGTATATTTGTCAAAACATCATCGGGCATCTTCTCCTGTATCAAGTAAAAAGAGTAATTTCTCATTTGACTTTATTCACTTTGATATTTGGGAACCTATTTTAGAATCTATATCTAGAGCAAAATGTTTTGTTACTTTTATTGATGATTGTACTTGTGTCACATGGATATATGATAAAAAGTAAGTGAGGTTTTCAAATTATTGTTAATTTTTGGTGTCTTGTCCATATTCAATTTGGAAAAAATATCAAAAGAATCGTGTCTGATAATAGTACTGAATGTGTGAATTAAGAATTGTCCAAATTTTGTTCTCGTGATGGTACTCTTCATCAACTAAGATATGTTAACACTCCAAAACAAAACGGAGTTGCAGAAAGGAAATATCATCATCTTCTAAAGGTGGTTAGAGCCTTTTTTTTTCTTTTTTTTTTTTTTCTGATTTCATTTCCTAAAGCCTATTGTGGAGAAATTGCTGCTTACCTCATCACTAGGTTACCCACTTATATCTTAAATAACATAAATCTTATTGAGTTTTTTTGTCATTTATTGCCTCTACTCTAGTGTCAAATCCACCTTATCAAGTATTTGGATATTTTGCGATTGTTCACTAATCGCAATAAATTAGATCCTAGAGCTCTTAAATGTTATTTGTTGGTTATCATACTAATAAAAAAGGGTACAAATATTATTATACTAAGAGTTGTCATGCCTATATCACTGTGGATGTCACATTTCATAAAACATAATCATGTCAGCATTATCCTTCAAGTGGGAGAAAACACTTGAAGCAGAGGAATTTTCCCTTTGTTGTTACCATATTTATCTTTGCAGGATGCTTAAGATCCAAGTGATGATGCCACCACAATAGGATTGAACCAAATCTACAATGAGGAAACAGACAAATATGATTGTATTTGTGCTATTCTTTAGGATTTTGTTAACACTCTAGATGTGACATGTTTAGGCATTTTTTCCATAAATTATGCTTAAGTAGTGGTTAGTTTCTGCATATTTCCTTGTTTTGTGTATAAATTTAGATGCTTCATATCATTCAATAAAATAGCCTTTATCAGTTCACAAAAATATACATGCTCAGTTGTTTTTGTTTTAGCTCCATATATTTTTTTAGTAGCCAACAACTCTTACCCACTCACATATTTTCATATTGAGCTCAGGGTATGTATTCAATAGAGGTGGCTACGTGGAACTATCAAAAAAACTTTCCCTACCATTAGGTTATACTCTTGACAGGTATGGAAAATTAGATAGATGACTTTTGTGGATAAGATAACCATAAAAAAATTTCTGTATAATTTTACTTTGCTAAAATTTGGAAGTTCTAAGTGCATTAATGTGTAATGAGTTTATCTATAATGATAGGTATGAGGGTCTGGTTCTCTCTGTTGGTGGCAATGGAAGATCTTATGTATTGATTGTGGAAGCTGGTCCTTCAGCAGATCCAAGTCAGAGTAGATTGTATTTTGCAAGAATTAGTACAAAAGTGGGATTTTGTAGGGTAAGAATCATTTTCCTTTTAAAAAATTATGATTCTCCTTTCTCACTATCCTGCCTTGAAATTCCATCATTTTTAGAAGCTTTCATATCTCCTGTCTGTATTACTATGGCAGGTTAGAGTACCATTTTCGTCGTTCCGTCCAGTGAAACCCGATGATCCAGTGTTAGATCCTTTTCTTGTACATACTTTGACAATACGCTTTGAGCCTAGAAGACAGGTTCAGTTCCTTACGGCTTTTCATTCACTTTCTTGAACTTAGCTTCTATTTTAGGACCTCGTATCTGTCTTTTTAATATATTTTCCATTTTATCAATATAATTCCCCAGCATTTTATCCTCTTTTCTTTTCCTAATAGCATAAAAATAGGTCTAAAGAAGAAACAATCTAAAAATTGCAGAAATTCTATGTTCATGCATGAAATCTAGGGAAATAACTGTTACAACATTTCTATGCAATCAAAGGTCCTGGTACTTTCCAAATTCCTATAATGAGATATTATTTATTTTTGTTGTCCAAACTATTAATGTTATATCTAAGTCAGTTTTTTATTAGTATTTAATTTTGTACCAGCGGTGCCATTTGATCAATGTTCTATTCTTTTTATTTTCATTTGTTTGTAGTTGTTGACAGTTACAAAACAGTGTAGCCTCCTAGTAATTACAAACAACTGAAAATAAAGAGAATAGAGCAGTAATGAAATGACATTGCTAGTAAAAAATAAAATAATAAAAAATTGAGTTAGATATAACATTAATACAAACAAAAGTCTGAACTACAGAGTAATTATACATTCCAAAATTATTCAGGGAAGAACTGTGTGGAGGGGCTTATTAATAATGGAACCCAAATTTTTAAGATGTTAAAGATAAATCTTACCAAAGATCAATAATTATAAGAAATGGAAAACTATTGAAATTTCTCCCATTTAAAGCTTTTCAAATCATCTATGCTATAAGATCCAAGATATTAGGAGTTAGATATCAAATTCATGAAGTTAAATACATTCAGAAACAAAAAAAATGTAAATTAAAGCTAAGAGGGAGTCTATGACTCTGTCTTTCCAATTCTTTTCTAAATGATTGTGACCATACTCGAAAGAATGAATATGAAACAAAGAAGATTTTTATTCAAATTGATTCATTTGTGTGAAAATAATGAAAAACTAGCTATAGGGTTAATTCCCTATGTGTAGAACATACACATAAGGTAATATATTTATAATAAAGAATAATACAGAAAAATATGGCAAATACACGTAAATATGGTAAATATAAGATATTGTGACTAACAATATCTAAGAATATCTAACAATTTGAAATAGTACACCAACATCTATATATAGAGAACTCTAACACTAAAGTAATAATTACAAAAACATCTCTAGTACCTCTAGTACCCCTAGTAGAACATTTAATATCCTACTAACAACACTCCCTCTGAAGCTAGTGAATGGATATCTATCATTTTCAGCTTGCATGTGAGATCACGAATAGCTCAGCAGGAAGACCTTTTGTGAACAAACCTACTAAATGATGCCCAGATGGAACATATGAAGTACTAATAAGACCACTATCCAGTTTTTCTTTAATAAAGTGTCGATCTATCTGTGTGTTTTTCCCTATCATGCTGAATTGGATTGTGAGCAATGCCAATAGCTGACTTATTATCACAATGAAGGAACATAGGTTTTTCGTATGCCACTTTAGAACAATTTAGATCATTTAGAACAATTTTTAACCATAACAATTCACACACTATGTTGGAAGTCCCACATCGACTAGGAATAAGGTCAATTTATACTATATATGTGGGTGTAAACCACACCTTACAAGTCAATTTTATGGGGTTGAGTTAGGCTTAAAGTCTACTTCTTAACATGGTATCTAAGCCATAGGTTAGAGCCCTTCCTTGTGAGATTTGTATTTGTTGGGCATGTCATTCCACCTCATTGGACCACTTATTAATCTCTAGTCCCACGCACGAGATGTATATATTTCAGTGTAAGGGAGTGTGTTGAAAGTCTCATATCGACTGAGATAAGACCAATTTAGAATATACATGTGAGTGCAAACCTCACCTTACAAGTCAATTTTGTTGGGTTGAGTTAGGCTTAAAGTTCACTTCTTAACACACCCATGTGCCATAACATTTTGTTTCTTACTTCTCGAAGTTACCAAATTTACACCCAAGAACATGCAATATCTTGAGGATGCTGCATAATTTGCATCAGTATACACTTTCATTTTTAATTTTTCATTCCTCTTGAATAACAATCCCCTTCCTGGGCTTTTCTTCAAATATTGAAGGATTCTGTTTACAACTTGTAAATGTCTCTCCCTTGGGTCATGCATGAACTAACTAATTATACTCACAACATATGCCATGACAGGTCTGGTGTGAGCTAAGTAAGTGAGCTTCCCAACAAGTCTTTAATATTGGGCTTTATTCACAATATGCCCTCATCTCTCCCAGTTCTATGGTTTTGTTCTATGGTCTTATAATCAATCTTGCCTGTTTTTTTGAGAAGATTAGGAACCATCTTTCTTTGGGAGTCAAAGATGCCTTTCATTGAGTAAGCAACTCTTATTTCAAGGAAGTACTTTAATTTTCCAAAGGAACAAGTTCTCAGGTGCCTTTAGAATGCAAAGCAACCATCTTCTCTACCATTACTTGCAACTCTTATTTTCAACCATTCACATATTTGGAGACCAAGTCGCATTACTTCTTTTGGTTTTAATTATTTTGTAACCTTCGTTGATGAATTCTCTCTATGTACTTGGGTTTATTTAATGAAAGAGAAATCTGAACTTTTATCCATATTTATGTTCTTTTTTAATGAAATTAAGAACCAATTTGGGAAGACAATTAAAATCCTCCGAAATGATAATGCTAAGGAATATTTTTCTGCAGCGTTTTCTTCATTCTTATCTTCTCAAGGAATTTTACACTCGTCAATATGTCCTCACACTCCACAACAAAATGGCATTACGGAGAGAAAGAATAGATATCTTATTGAAACTGCACACTCCCTGATGTTGAATACTAATGTTCCTATTCATCATTAGAAAGATGCAGTCCTCATTGTTTGTTCTCTGATCAATAGGATGCCTTCTTTCTCTCTTGAGAATAAAGTTCCTTACTATCATTTTTCTGAACGACCCTCTATACCATGTCTCTTGAGAATCAGATCTTCCTCTACTAGATTCCCAGACCAGGGGTCCTTCATTCTCCTCATCTTCTCTTGACTCAAATCATACTTGACCTATTCCCATTTGAAAAGGTATTCGCTCTACTCGTAATCCATATCCTGTTAATAACTTTTTGAGTTATCATTGTTTGTCTCCTCCATATTTCTCCTTATCTATCATTAAGGTTCCTAATAATGTTCATGAGGCACTTGGTCATCCTGGATGGCGAAAAACCATGATTGATGAAATGTAGGCACTTGAACACAATGATACTTGGGACCTTGTCCCTCTTCCTCCTGGTAAGTTACTGCTCTTCAGTCCCTTGGTATGTCTGCAATTTGCTTACAGTACACAAACCAAGCCACTATTAAGATTTTCTCAATTTGCCTTTAGTACACATATTGGGTGCAAATCAAGCCACAATCAAGCTTTTCTTTGATAAAATGTCTGTCCACTTTGATGTGTTTAGTTCTATCGTGTTGTACAGGGTTGTGAGCTATGCCAATTGCAGATTTATTGTCACAATATAATTTCATAGGTTCATCCTATTTTATCTTTAAGTTTTCCAATATAATCTTCAACCATAACAGTTCATACATTCTTCGAGCCATTGCTTAAAATTATGCTTCAGCACTAGATTTAACTACCACACTTTGCTTTTAACTCTTCCAAATTAGTAGGTTTCCGCCAAGGAAGGTGCAATATCCAATAGTTTACCTCTTATCCATAATTGAATCTGCATAATCAACATCAGTATATGTCTCAAGATTGATGTTTATGTTTCTTTTAAACAAAATCCCTCTTCCTGTTATCTCTTTTAAATATTAGACAATTCTAAGAGCAGCTTGTAAATGTGTTTCTTTTGGTTGATGCATAAATTGGCTGATTAGATTCACAACAAAAGCTATATCTGATCTAGTGTGAGATGGATAAATAAATCTCCCCTACAATATGCCATTGATGGGGAACTAGAGAATGTTAAGTCTCCCTACAATTTTCCATTGATGGGGAACTAGAGAATGCTACAGAAAGAGACATCAATTTGCTTCCATTGAGCTTGATCAATGCTAGGAATATATTTGGCTTGTATGGTCGAGTGGTTGTCTTGACCTTGACCCTGAAACCACAACTCGCAACAAGAGTCCAAGAACAGTAGTTGCTTGCTCTGTTCAATTTTTCACGTAGAATCAGCGGAACAGTAGTAAAAGTCATTGCAGATGTAGTATTTGAAAGGGAGTTGTTGAAAGCCATGGGGAATAAACCAAAACAAAAGGAAAAATGACAATCTGTTATGGTGAGTGAAACGAGGCTTGGTGGTTACTGAGGGCAGTTTTAGTAGCATGGTCAGTGGAGGAAATGAGTGCAGTGGTCACTGGGTACTGTTCACCCGATAGGAAGAGAAAGGGATTAAAAAAACTAAAACTACTAATACCATGTAAGGAATAGTTATTTGAATGTTATGTCAGAGTGAGTTATTTGATCAAGAATACCTTATGAATTCAAAAAGGATTGAAACTAGGAAGACACGTTCATGAGCATTGTTTGTGAAAAGTCAGAATTGATTTTGAATTTCACGTAGAAAAAAAATAAAAAACAATCTTTCATTAAGAATAACCAATTACATCGGAAAAAAATTTCGGTGAGAGTAACAAAGTAATTAAAATCCAAAGTTGAACTGACAACACTAGGACCCAAATACTTAAATGTACCAAGTCAAAAGGGAAAGATGCATTTTATTAACTCGAGCACCATAGTTTGACAAGTGTGTTTTCTTAACTAACAAGCCTTGTGAAGATGAATGGTAAGAAAAACCTGGAACCATAAGACAAATTATGGTAATACAACAAATTCTTGCTAATAGTCAAGGATCAATGACCCTAATTTCCTGGAATCTGTATCAGCTAATTATTAAAAAATCTGTATGAGCTAATAACTAATTACATTATAACAATAATAAAGCAGAGAAGACCCCTGTAAGTGCAAAAGAGGGTGGTAAAAAGAAAGAGAAGGATGAAACAGTGCCTATAGTTCGTAACCTGCTGTGATTACGCTAACAGCTAATAAAGGAATTCTGTTATGAATTCTCTGAAAAAGATGATTACAAGAGCTTTTGAGGTTACCTGTTTATAGGAAGCTGAGACTATTCATATTACAATAACAAATGGGCCTTACTAAAAGCCCAATCAATAAGCTAAGAAGTCTCTATAACAATAGATGAAAAAAAAAATTTAAAGGAGAAGCAAAACTGCTTGGTAATTCTACTATACTCCATCGGGAGCGTATTTTAAGTTCAAAGAGGAGGTAATTGGGCAAATAATGCGTTTTCTTAAATCTGGATTGCACGTGCAACCTGCTGGGTCCTAGGATTCAAAACCAGGCTGCAAGCTTGCATGAACTCGAGTATACAACTCATGATTCTCCATACAAGAAATAAATAAGCCAATTCCTGTGCAGTATTATGATAGAACTGCTTATTAAGAACTGAAAATACAAGACTATTTCTTGAAAATCTTTATTGCTTTACTCCAATGCACCTACCAAAGTAGTAGGTATAGAAGTGGTATAGAATGTTACAAGTAATTCCCTATTCTGACTCTGGATTATTTATAATAGTCCGTTACAGCTGGCACACCCTCTTATTTATTACGTCTCTTATAGACTATACCAACCTATCATATTAATTCTAATTATTTTCGAAGGGAGAAGTTTCTAGAAAATTTAAATCAATTTGTAGTTCCAATAAAAATAATTCATGTGGCATGTATCTTAAACACATTTTTTCTCACTTTCTAATATAGACTCATTTCATTGGCAGCTTGGTAATAGCTTCTTTCTTACTGACCTTCCAAAATTAAGCACATAAATATACAAGGATGTCTTATAAGCTCCTTTAAGCCATAAAATTTCCCTTCATTTACACTAGATTTATAATTTTGGGGATTCCACTAATAGACATATTGGATAAGAATCTGACTCCCACAGTGGAACTCTTGCTTCTTGTCCAAGAGAGGCTTCTCGCATCAATCTATTCCTAACATCTGATCAGTGATTGTGGAAAAAGAATAGTATCATGTACATTTTCTAATGGCTATTATCTTCCTTTCCTGTTAAATACCTTATCTTTTCTACGCTTTTTTCTTACATGAACTTGTATTTTATTTTTCAATAGTGTATAATTGCAGTGTCCTGATCCTTAATTCATTTTTGTTTCAGAAGCCTGTTGAAGTAAATGCAACAACGAAACAGGATTTAAGAAGCTTTAAGCTTATATTGGAATATATTAAAGCCCTGCCTGTAAGTTCTTCAATGCAATTTCTTTTTATCATGGCATAAACTACAATGTTATCATATACTTGTCTAATGTTCATTGTTTATATTTTGTAAAGCAATAATTCAAATGAAGATATAGGAGTAATTCCCCTTTGTTAAAAATACATGTAGGGTACTATATTTATAATAAAGAAAATATGAGTTATGTCAAAAAATACAAATAATGATAGACAAAGATTGTTAGGGTATAAGGTGGGAGGATATTCGATATAAGTTAATTAAAGTAAATAAATATAGTATAGGTTAATTAGAGTAAATAAATATATATTCCAAGGAAATATTCAATATAAGATATTCAGTATAAGTTAATTAGAGTAAATAAATATAGTATAAGTTAATTAGAGTAAATAAATATACATTCTTGGGAAATATTCAATATAAGATATTTATAATTAAAGATATATGCCAGGATAATATATGGGGAGATATTTATATATAGGGATATTTATATTAAATGCAAATATATCCTAGGGAAATATTTAGTGAGAGATGGACGGAAAATAATTAGTATAAATAAAGTTAGAGTCTAGGGTTAAGGGTATGCTTTTGATTTGTGAGTTTTGTAAAGGAGGTTATGCTCGAGGATAATTGACGGAGGTTATGCTCTCAATTATTGGATGACTGAAGGAGGTTATGCTCCCAATTATTGGATGACTGAAGGAGGTTATGCTCCCAGTTATTGTTTACTTGTGTTTACCCAGATATTACCATCAATAAAAGATATCAATTCGTTCTATTCCATTCTTTTATTATTCTTTTGTTTGTTTTGAGTGTGTGAGAGGTTGATTTCGTTACGTCTCCTACTCGGTCACATAACAATTAGTCCGACCTGCCGGATCGAAGGAAGGAGTGTAAGGCCAGCCGGAGCAACAATGGAAAAGGAAAGAAACGTGAGGGATCTGCCCTATGAGGAATATGAAAAACGGAGGAAAGAAGGAAGGTGCTTTAGATGCGGCGAGCGGTTCAGTCCTGCTCACCACTGAGAGTCACGATATTGGCAGAAGACGAGGAGGGAGAGCCACCACCCGAGCCTCCAAACCTGAATTGATGAAGAGCCATGAGATCAAGCTCCCCGATTCCAACCTTGAGGACAAGGTTGTTTTGCATCGGGGTGTAATGTTAGGGTATAAGGTGGGAGGATATTCGGTATAAGTTAATTAAAGTACATAAATATAGTATAGGTTAATTAGAATAAATAAATATATATTCCAAGGAAATATTTAATATAAGATATTCAGTATAAGTTAATTAGAGTAAATAAATACAGTATAAGTTAATTAGAGTAAATAAACATACATTCTTGGGAAATATTCAATATAAGATATTTATAATTAAAGATATATGCTAAGATAATATATGGGGAGATATTTATATATAGGGATATTTATATTAAATGCAAATATATCCTAGGCAAATATTTAGTGAGAGATGTACGGAAAATAATTAGTATAAATAAAGTTAGAGTCTAGGGTTAAGGGTATGCTTTTGATTTGTGAGTTTTGTAAAGGAGGTTATGTTCTAGGATAATTGACGAAGGTTAATTGTTACGTGACCGAGTAGAAGACGTAACGAAATCAACTTCTCACACACTCAAAACAAACAAAAGAATAATAAAAGAATGAAATAGAACGAATTGATATCTTTTATTGATGGTAATATGTGGGTAAACACAAGTAAACAATAACTAGGAGCATAACCTCCTTCAGTAATCCAATAATTGGGAGCATAACCTCCGTCAATTATCCTCGAGCATAACCTCCTTTACAAAACTCACAAATCAAAAGTATACCCTTAACCCTAGACTCTAACTTTATTTCTACTAATTATTTTCCGTCCATCTCTCACTAAATATTTCCCTAGGATATATTTGCATTTAATATAAATATCCCTATATATAAATATCTCCCCATATATTATCCTGGCATATATCTTTAATTATAAATATCTTATATTGAATATTTCCCAAGAATGTATATTTATTTACTCTAATTAACTTATATTATATTTATTTACTCTAATTAACTTATACTATATTTATTTACTCTAATTAACTTATACTGAATATCTTATATTGAATATTTCCTTGGAATATATATTTATTTACTCTGATTAACCTATACTATATTTATTTACTTTAATTAACTTATACCGAATATCCTCCCACCTTATACCCTAACAAAGATAATAACAAAAAACAAAAGATAAAAGATAAGATATCTAACATGATAAGAAGTAGTTTTTCCCTTTCCATTTGAACTTAAGATAATAAATTACAAGTATCCTATCAAAATTTTGTCTCTATTCATTGGAAGGGGATATACCCAAATTTTTTCTTCTAATGCTTTTCAAAGTAAAATACTTGGTTATTAAGAGAAAAAAACTTAATAAAGAAAAGAAAAATGTGTATTGAATATCCAAGATTTTACAAGTGATGAGATTCTATTTATAACAACTAGATATATAGATGTTAGAGATCCCATATCGACTAGAAATACGAGCAAATTTTGATGTATAATAGATTGCAATTCTTACCTTACAAGCTGATTTTGTGAAGTTAAGTTAGACATAAATTCACTTGTAGAGATGGAATCAAAGCCATTCAGAGTCTATCTTAGTTAGTTAAGTTCTTCAGGGCTATTATGCCACCAAACTCCTGTTAGATAGCCCATAAATATAGGGGATGTGCTGGAGATCTCACATCAACTAAGAATAAGGCCGAATTATAATATATAATTAAGATGTAATCTTCACCTCACAAGCTAGTTTTGTAAGATTGAATTAAACATTGTTGTGATTTTTAGGTGTTTTTGGAAGATATGAGAAATATAAAAGATATCTTGTATGGAAGAACTTGTTATTTTATTTTATTCATATTCTTTATATAGAACAAAATGTAATTGAATATCAAATATTTACAATATCTCAATCTTGATTTCATAAATCTAAATAATAAGTATATTTTTATCTTAATATGAAAGATATTTCTAAAATTGAAAGATTTCCAAAAAACTAATTTAAAAAAAAAAATATATTAAGTAAATATTCTCAGCACACATAAACTCACTCAGTAAGATAGACTGTGGAAGCCCATCTAACTAATGAAAACAATTATAACAACAAACAAACAACTTCAGAGTAACAATTGTAATTGTTGAAACAAAAACCAAAATAGGACAATTATATCAAACTAACAACTAAAGGATTTATACTTCCACACCCTCACTAAAGGAGAAACCATATAGGAAGCTTAATTATACTAGGTTTGGTTCTTAGAAATTGAAACCGATTAGGGGACAAAGGCTAGATTGATCAACACCTGGAATATAATGAACAACAATTTGCTTGTCTAGGACCTTTCACAAACACAAAGAAGGTCAATTTTCATGAGTTTATTTTGTGCATCATAAATGGATTGAAAGAGTGTCACAATGAATAGCCAATTCTTTAAGGAGAGTCTAAATTCACATATTTCCGTACCCCTTACAAAATCGGCTTGTATAGTGAGACTTTCACTCACTTATATACTATAAAATTGTCGTATTTTTAGTTAATATGAGATTTCCAACAGACAAAAAAGCTTCTGATAACGAGTGGCATAATAGGCCAAACAAATAACAAATCTCGTTAGGATAGATTTTAACCCATGACTTTGATCCCATGTTAAGAAGTGGATTTTAAGACTAATTCAACCTTACAAAATCGACTTGTAAGATGGGGTTCGCAACCACTTATGTACTATGAAATCACCTTATCTGTAGTCAATGTGAAACTTTGAACAATGCCAAAAGTAGATTTCCCGTCATTTGTATCTATTGCCCACTTCGCATCACAAAACACACGCATGGGCAGAGAAATAGTAGGAACAACCAGAGACAGATGTAAACCACGGTAAAGAGAACCCTTAAGATACCTTAGAATCCTCTTGACAGCAATCCAGTTATATTCAAGTGAAGCAGCCATAAATTAACGTAATCTGTTAACAAAGAAGCTAATTTCAGTTGTAGTAATTGTAATATACTGAATAGCACCACCAACTATAGAATTTTAGCAAGATGGATTAGAGCGAACATCAACGCCCAGTTTAATTTATTTTTTCATTGTCTCTTAATAAGACTCATTTATGTATATTCACAAGGGTTGAATAAACCAAATCTTTCATTTATTTTCATATGTTTACGTTTACTTTTCTCCTCAAAATCTAATAAGTTGTAACTGTCAAATATAAAACAGAAAATGACGGTACCAAACTAACATCTTACAGGTAAAGGAGTTATTCACTAACATCTGCAACCCTATCAGATGTTTAAGAATTAACAACTTGGGCCAATTTTTGTTAAGTCAGACTCTTTTCCTTCCTCCAAAATATCACTTATTATATTATATTAGGCTTCCTTTTCCCATGGGATTTTAGGTATATTAACATTGTAGAGCTAGTGGTATATTATTATCAATGCTGTAGTTACTTACTCTAAGAAAGTGTTGTCTTCAGCGATCAAGCACTCCAACTTCAAAATGCGACAACCAAACAACTTCTAGGTTGTCGAAGACATGTCTGAAGAAGGAGGAGGCAGGCACCCTAACTTTACCACCCTAACCATCAATGGACTATGAAAGAGGCAAGCGAACGGGAACCAATTGAGTATTTAAACCGCTTGACTGACCCCTTCATACATACTTGATTCATTATAGTCATGAACGACACCGATAATCAAATAACTGCGAGTATAGTTACTGGACTCTGTGAACAGTGTGTTAGGCATACAATCTTGCGTTACTTTTTTGTAGATCATGCTCTGCTTATTGCCAACAATGTGAAAGAGGAAAACATAAAAGACTAATTTTTCTTTTAAATCTGAAACAATTTTTTTTTTATGCATCGCTGTAAAAGACTACTTAACAAGGAATCTAGATGATTTATGTTTTCTATGATGTTACTGGCACTTGGCACTCTAATGTAAAATCTCCGTATGAATGTACTGCAGACTGGGCAAGAAACTGATTTTGTCTTAGTTTCATGTTCTGGACTAGGAATTGAGCCTTCCAGACGCGACCAGGTTCTTAAAGCCAAGAGGGTTGGTTTGATTTATTTGTTTTATTTTGTTTCTTTTACTTAGCTTAAAGTTGCTACTTCTCTTCCTTTCTATTTTTAGGTGATGTCTAATCATGTTAATGTTGAATTCTCTAGGCTGGTGAAGACTCCCTAAGAAGATCTGGCCTTGGATACACAATAGTTCGTCCTGGTCCATTGCAGGTAAAGTTTCCATTGTTACTCGTAGATATGTACTTGATTTAGTTATAGAAATAAGCATTCTTGTGACACAAGTGAGTATTTACCAAAGTTTCTGTTAGGAACCCATAATTGAAAAGAGAAAGAAGAGTAATAATTTGTATGGTATAGACTGTATAGACTGAAAAGAACACAAAAAATAGGAGCACTCTCTCTTCCAAGGATTTCCCCTTCACAAAGAACTAAAGCTCAATCTATAAAATTGCCAAAAGTCCCCTCCAGGACCCTCCAACTATATAAAGGAAACCTTACTCACCCTAACAACCTAACTAACACTATTTCTTAAACTGTTTCCTTCTATCATACATATACCATATCCTATTATTACACGCCGCTACAGAACAACCTTGTCCTCAAGGTTAGAACAATGAAGCTTGTTCCCATGGCTCATCTTCATCAACGTGTTATCATAGGAAGGGAACCCACTAGCTACTGCCCTCCAATACAGGTTTGGAGGCTTGGGTGGTGGTCGATATGAGAGAATTATTGATTCCTTTTGTTCCATTAATGATAAGAATTGCTTCTTTTCCAAGAATCCCATAGACCATATGATTGTTCTTTACTGCTTTCTGACCTGGTGACCTCTTACATGGGCCTGGATTTTAATAATTCTTTGAGGAATGATCAAGAATTCTTTTCTCTTCTTCCAACCTCGAAACCTTTTCTATATTTGTATAGTAGCAGCACTAGCTAAACCCTCTCCTTGTCCAGATTTGTTCATCCTAGAAGCTAAAATGGAAAGAGCTTATTGATCTTACCATCCCAATTCATCGTCATCATCATGCTGAGCTAATTGTTTTCTCTGAAATGACTGCATTTTGTATACTTGATGTATTTGATCAACAACTTGTGTAGCATTCTAGACTGCATTGAGAGAATCCTTAAGGCAAATAACATCTGGTATATCCCCATAAAGCACAAGTGTGGCAATTTGCTCTGAAACTGTTTGCATTGCTTCCCTTCCCAAAGTTTCTTTCCTACCATCTTTACCTTCCTCCATTCTGAGTAATTCAAGATGGCTAGTTGATAAAGACTCTGCAAGAAAACTGGAAATTCCTTTGTGGCCATTGCTAGAAGCAAGATCTGCAGGTGTTCTAACATCAGGAATTTCAGGATATGGATATGTAACTGCTATAGTGGATGCACCCATGGACACCAAGACCTCAACTGGGTCGCTCCCTAACACCACTATTTTAACCCCATACCTCAACAATTTCTCTCCCTCCTCATATGGTTTACTACTTTGTGGATATCTTTCTTCTTTCCTCTCTTCATCCTTAGCCAAGAACTCTCCTTCTTCAGAGAATTTCTTGCCTTTCTTGATGGTTTGCAGACTATCTTTCTTAGCATCCATACCTTTTTTTCCCTCTTTCTTTCCTTTCATGGCAGATTTCTCACTTCCTTCTAAGCCCTTTCTATGATTCTTGGATTTCTGCAACATTTCTTTCATCAAATCTTTAAGTTCTTGGAAATTTCCTCTGGATTCCTCCCTTAGTTCCTCTACCACTCTCTCCAATGCGCTAACTCTCCCTTCCATGGTTCTCCTCCTTGATCCGGCAGGTCGGACCAATTTGTTAGAAACCCAAAATTGAAATGAGAAAGAAGAGTAATAATTTGTGGTATAGACTGAAAAGAACATAAAAAATAGGAGAGCACTCTCTCCTCCAAGGGTTTCTCCTTCACAAAGAGCTAAAGCTCAATTTACAAAATTGCCAAAAGTCCCCTGCATACCAAGACCCTCCAACTATATAAAGGAAATCTCATTCACCCTAACAACCTAACTAACATTATTTCTTAAGGTGTTTCCTTCTATCATACATACATTATATCCTATCAATTTCACATTGATTTATATGAAGAAGGGAAAAGTAGGAAGCTATTATAAAAAGTAAGAGTTGATTTAAATGTTGTCACCATAATTCATAAGTCTCGCGAGTGTATGGAGAACTTGCATAGTTGTGTGTCACGAGAGGATTTGCATTTTTTCCCTGAAAAGTTGTATTAGAAATGCTGCTATTTTGTCTAAAAAATTTGTATGAAACAGTTTGCGGTTCTTATTAGAAAAATTGCATATTGAGTAATAATAAGTTTTGTTGAGTAGTTAGGGAGTTAGGCCTTTTATTTGTAGACGAGCTTCCACTAGAAGAGATTATTTTCCTATTGGGTGATTTCCAATAAATTTTTCCAATATTGTCCTCCACGGTGAAGATGTTGGGAGAGTTCTCATTGTTGGGATAAACTTAAATTTTAGATATTTATTATTTTATTAGGTTTGGGTATAGTAATATTTGGTTTGATTTGATAGAGATAAAAGAAGAATGGATAGTTATGATTTTGTGTTTATTAGGTAGAATATTATTTTATGATAGAATAAGGAGATTTTATTTTTAGGTAAGTTGATATTTTATTGTCAGTTTTTATTATTTGTAATTGGCCCAAGGCCCAATTTGTATCTATTTAAAGGTTGTCAAAGTTTAATGAAAATCACTCACAATGAATTGAAGATGTTGAAATATATTGTATTGTTTTAACTAGCTTGTTTGGTTTT